>NW_015387555.1:346999-348003 GCF_001527695.2 Protobothrops mucrosquamatus
AGATGATGGATGGCGTATAAAAGAGACTCTCTCATGGACTGGCACGTAACCCTGACGAAGTCGGAAGGAGTCCGACGAAAGCTTGGTGT
This sequence comes from Protobothrops mucrosquamatus, assembly GCF_001527695.2. Lineage (NCBI taxonomy): Eukaryota > Metazoa > Chordata > Lepidosauria > Squamata > Viperidae > Protobothrops > Protobothrops mucrosquamatus. The sequence continues at coordinate 347,089 of NW_015387555.1, forward strand.
AGTTTTGTTTTATGTTTTATGTTATTAAACTTTGTATAGTTTGATATACTCCTGGTGTTCACAGTTTGTTTTTGGAAAGATGATCACACCCAGGAGTCACTGTTTTAGTTAATATATATATATATATTTCAAAATTTGGATTGCTAACAAAGAATTAAGGGAGTACTGGGATAGCTATTTCTAACCTTATTTGGTTTCATCAGCCAGACATACCCTTCTGAGATTCGAACCTGGGCTGTCTGCATGTTAAGCAGATATGTTAGCCACTAGGCCACAGGCTCTTTCTCGCTTTGTTAGCTACAAGAGACAGGGGAAAGAAGAAAAAGAAAAAGAAAAAAAAGAAAAGAAAAAAAAAGATTTCTCCTTCCCATATTTGGGCCGACAGGGTGTTCAAACAAAAGCATTCATATATATATATATATATAGGGAGTTCAGACAGATTGGTCTGATTGTGAACACCTTGACATTTTCAACTGCCATACTGCAGTTTACTCTTTTTACAATATCTCTTGCCTTGGCTGGTGTCTTCAGCTTCGTGCTTCTGGGAGTAGTGTGTGTGATCGCTGCTGTTTCTTCCTTTTAACTGCCAGTGGGGTTTGAGCTGATTGGGTGGGAGCTTGGCTGTGTTCTGATTGGGTGGAGGTGTGTTCTGATTGGTTAAGGAGCTTGGCTGTGCTCTGATTGGATGGGGGGTTGGCTGTGTTCTGATTGGCTGTGGGAGTGTTCTGTTTGGGTGGGGGCTTTGTTGTGCTCAGGTTAGTTTGAGTTGCAGGGGGATTTGAGATGGTGAGCTTCATTGCTGTTGTTTGGCTTCGTGTTCGTGGTCGTGCCACATCTTTATGGTGGGTGTCAGTTTGCTTCATGTATGGATTGGAGGGGTTTAAAGTGGCTAATGATGCAGCTGTGGACTGGCTT
>NW_015387555.1:348131-403062 GCF_001527695.2 Protobothrops mucrosquamatus
GTTGGACCAGGGAAGAAGTTGGTTCCTCTTTTCTGACTGAGTTCTTGTGTTCTTCAATGCGTGCATTTATTCTTCTGTTGGTTTGTCCGATGTATGTGGTGGGGCAGGCGGTGCATGGGATTTCATATACTCCTTGATTTTCTAACTCAATTTTGTCTTTGGGGTTTCTTAGGATGGTGGATATTTTTCGGTTTGTGCACAATGCTGTCTTGATGTTGTGTTTGTGGAGGATCCTGCTGATTCTGTCTGTGGTGCCTTTTATGTATGGGAGGAGGGCTTTTCCATTTTCTTGTTCTCTGTCTTGGATTTTAGTGGGGGTTTCTTTTTGGATTAGGTTGGTAATCTTGTTTCTTTGGAATATATTCAGGTCTTGGCGTATTCGGGTCTTTTCCCGTGTAAGATTGAGATATAGGTTCAGGCTTGATATTTTCAAATAATGCTCCCCTTCTACAAGAATTACCTTTGACAACTGCGTAGAGGAAGGCTGGGCTATTGATACACATGGCACTTTAGCTTTTCTCCAATAGTTATATAGTACAACAGAAAATTGTGCAGTTGAATAGGTAGATCCTTGTCCAGAGTTTCTAAGAAACGTGGGAGGAATAAATTATTTAAACATGTGCTTGCCCTGTTCCTATGTCCCTACATCCTACCTGTACCTATTTGGATAATCCATGGAAACTGAGTTCTTGCTTTATTAAATTCTCACTTTGAACTGAGATTTCTATATAGAAGACTGTTTTTGCATGGGACAGGATCTGTGAAACAGAATATGTGGGCAGGAGCAGACTTTGTACAGATTTATTGTTTACATGTTACTTAACATAAAAGGTAAAGTGTGGATAGATGCAAAGGATGGAAGGAATTAAATGTTGAGTAGAATAATAACTTAATACTAAGCTACATTTCCACATTTATTTATAATTATTTCTTGCAGTTTGGTCTTTTATGACCAAAACGTAAAATTATTTGCATCATAAAAAAATAAAAGACGGTTAATCCCTCTTTTAATGAATCATTAAAAATTCTGCAACTAGATATATACATATACAGTATATGTATATGTATATATACTAGATATAGATGATACAGATAGATAAGTAGGTAGGTAGGTATATATATCTCCCCATATACATATGGGTACTCCACCATTGGAGGCTTTTAAGAAGAGACTGGACAGCCACTTGTCTGTAAAGGTGGATGGACTAGAAGACCTCCATGGTTCCTTCCAACTCTATTATTCTGTTATTCTGTTATATTGGCAACAGAAGAATCCAGTCAATCCATTCAGCTAACTATCAAGAAAGAAAACATCAAATTACTGCTTTCTGAAACTTAACCTTTGCTTTCTCAGCATACATTTATTGATTTACTTCCTTTATTAGTTTGCTCAAGTATTTACTTATTTATCTGTACACTAATTAGAAGTTTCGTATCCGAGGTCCTACTATGAAAACGGTAAGAACATTCAATTCACTATCCATTTTACTGCCTGCTGATCTGATTTTCATCAGTCACATACAGTTTCTTAGGGCAAATTAGAAAAGACACTAAAATGCATGTTGTCCTGTTTTACTTCTTTCTTTTTTTTTTACTCTTATTTACAATACAGTGATGGCCTAATCTGAATTAGGATTCTCCCACCCTTCCTTTTGATTCCTCTTTTAAAGACAGAAACCACATCTCTGAAATGATGTATTGTAAAGGTTTTGATTTGATTAAATACAAAACATGATGCCAATGGCATTTTCATTTCATTTAAATATAACAAGGCTATGGGTTTGAGTGTGTTTCTAATAAAATGTAGGAGACAGGCAGAAGAAAACTTAGGGCAACCCTAAAATTAAACATTGGAAAATGAGTAGAATGTCTTACATTCTACGTGTCATATATTTTGCCCCAACAATCTTTACTTTAATTCTTCACTGGCTTATATGTGGTCAGTTTAAAGATTTAAGTCTTAGTCTGAAAACAAATCAACAACCCATTTAGGAGGAAGGGAGGGCTTACATTTCCTTACATTTAACAAATTATATTAATATATTCTATTAAATAAATAAGATATCTGTCAGCTATTTCCTTAATCCTAACCTTAGTCTGTTAGTATTTTACTTATTCTTGTTCTTTATCTGACTTGAAGTTTTTTGCTTTAGAAGCTGAACATCAAAGCTAAATTATAGTGCATGGAGTGATTTAATATGATTTAAACAAATAAATGAGAGATTCTGAGCCCCTTAGCAAAATATTTGTTTTTCCTCAAAAGCTATACTTGATTTTCACCTCATATGTAGCTTGCTAATTGATTCTGATTATTCTGTTTTATATAAGATTTGTATAGCAATTCTAAGCAGCAGCATTCATGCCGTTTTTATGATTTCTCCTACCTATCTAAACCCATATGTGTTTTGTCTCAAGGCCAGAGAAAGCAATAGCTTAATAAATTCTACTTGGCAGTTACTGCCTGATCTGTTCTTTAAATCTTGTTATCAGATATAAAGCATCTGGATGACTCGATTAACTGCTGTGATTATATAAGGTGAATCTCAGTAATAGTTTTTAAATAGGAGCTAGTAATTGTAAGTCTCATTTTACAACAAAATACACACATTAAAAATCACAAAAGGACATTTTGCACTTAGTCATCTCTGAAACCTTTTTCCATACTCACAAATAACATTAAACTTATTAATGTAGAGTTTGTAATAAAATACTCATATTTGGTTTTCCTCAAGATTAAATTTCTCTGAATATTAATTCAGAAAACAAGATGGCTATTTCTTTATCCAATTAGACATGATGTCAACAATCTATTCAATTGTTTGCAGCTAAAATATCCAGGAAATTTATTCACATTCTGGTGTACTGGAATTAATTTTTGGGAATAATTAACTTTTGGGAATTTTGTAATTAACTTTTGGGAAAAAAGTTTTGAAATTTCAAGGGTGTATTTTTTTTTTTACTTGGGTTGGAAGAGAAAGAACATTTGACTTTACATGTGGTACATAAAATTTGTGTCCACAGAGCATTGTCCATATTACCTTTAATAAGAAAGATTGACTATGATTGATTGTATTTCAGCAGGATTTCTTTCCACGCTTTGCAGTGTTTAAAGCTTGATAGAAGTGGTATATTAGATAATATTTTAATTTTCTAGCTGTTATTAATAATATCCATGTTTCAGATGGTTTTTTTTATCAGTAAGTTCAACAATCGTGAGTATGTAAAGATGTATACAGCTTGATCATAGTCTCTTCCAGCTATTTCTCACAAGCATACAGTATTAATGTTTTCCAATGCTTGGGATAGTTTCTCCTAGTTGATTCTTCCTGGTAGGGTTCTATGATGCCATTAGCAATCATCCACTCAGACTGATGTTACAATATGTCAGAAGAACATCAAAAAGAAAATTACCTAGCTCAGCTTTATTTTCATCTACGGCAATAAATTCCCTCTGCAACTGCCTTAGCTACAGATCATGTCTGTCAGTGAGCTTTTATATATAGTAGTTGCACAAATTATAATGTAACCATAAAAAATGATGTCTAAAATAAAAATATTCAGTGCTTGAATTCTAAAAGTTTCTTTCTGGATTACCTGCAACTATAAATATGCTTAAAATTGCCTCTGATAAAGAGAAATAGCTAATTTCTGGCTTGGGGTCAGAATTAATTTGGTCACTCACCTATGCAAATAACAGTAGTAAAGTGGGTTTGGTCAAGAATGGGAAGCAACAAAATTTATCAAAGAGAGATGCAACCTAGAACTAAGGGGAAATTTCCTGAAAGTGAGAATAATTAATCCAACTTGATTCCAGACGTTGTGGCTGCTCCATCACTAGAGGTTTTTAAGAAGAGATTGGACAGCCCTTTGGGTCTCCTACTTGAGCAGAGGGTTGGACAAGAAGTCTTCCAAGGTCCCTTCCAACTCTATTATTCTGATATCTCTTTGTTCCGTGTTTGGGAATAAAATATAATAAATGAAAAATTGCATCTAGAAACCACAGCAGGAGAAAAAAGGTTTCAAGTTCTTTTTTATGCCTACTCTAATGCAATTCATTATGAGCCTTCTGTTTATATGCTTTAAATATACATACATACATACATACATACATACATACATACATACATACATACATATTAAATATAGTACTGTGGTTTACAGTCATTTTTCTGTTTCCTGTTTTAATTTGAAATAGGAAGCAAATCTCTGGTGGTGTTTTGTTTCTTTTTTCTTTCTCTTTTACTGCAAATTAGTTTTGCCTCATTTATTAATTAGTTTATTTTTAATACAATCTAAAGAAATAGTGGTATATATTGTCAGCTACAGTTTTTCTAAGATATTTTCATTTCAATATGCCCATCTCTGCAAACACTACTGCCTTGTATTTTGTGTCTGTGTGTGCGTATGTACCTTTGAGTCAGTGTTGATTCCTGGTGAAAACCTGGGCAATTCTGTACAATTTTCTTGGCAAGATTTCAGAGGTAGTTTGCCATTCCTCTCTTCCTAGGACTAAGAGAGTGTGTCAGAATCAGCCAGGTGCCTTTGTACTCAAGGTGGGACTAGAACTCACAATCTCCTAAATTCTAACCTAGTGCCTTAACCACAATATCAAAAGAGCTCTTATTCTATTTGTAATTGACTGCCATTCCAAGATCTTTTGTGACATGTAGTTTTACAAAGCCACATATTCCCCATCCTATAGCTGCACATTTTATAGAGAGCTTTACTTTTCTGTTATTTTCAATCCATTGCTCTAATAGGCCATTTTCAATTATATTCGTCTCCTCTAGTATATTAGCTATCCTATCCAATTTACTGTCATATTATTTAAGAGTATTGCCTTTCTTCAGATTTTCTGCCCGAATATAGAATTTGGAGAATGAAGGAGCAGAGCTCTATGTCTGAATATAATTGACTTTCTTTTCTTTTTATATTTTTAAATATTGCAACATGGTTCATAGATTTTGTTTTTGTTTTTAGGTATTGAGAAATAGACAGAAATATAGAACATAGATAGATAGATAGATAGATAGATAGATAGATAGATAGATAGATAGATAGATAGATAGATAGATAGATAGATAGATAACCTCATCTTTTCCTTTCTGACAATCTTATGTCCTTGTCAAAGTTTGTAGAAATCAAATCAAAACAAAATTTAAACCTTGCTCAGAAGTTACAGAAAAATCAAACTAAGTTAAATATTTTAAATATGCTCCTCAATCATAAATACATAATTCTACTATACTATATATTACTAAATTATGCTATAACAGTGTAAAAATATTAGAGAGTTGATCTAGTATTATTTTATGTCAGTTCATTCATAGACTATTACTTTGGAGTATTCAAATTAAATCATTTAAGCCATATAAATATGGATTTATTAAGCAAATCAGAAAAGAGCTACAGTCTTAAATGCTTGTAAAAGAGCTCATAAGGCAACATATTTTTTAAGTAGTAGCTATTTATTTTACAGTAGAGATAAAAAATAATTAAAAAGACCTATACTTAATCCTTTAGGATTCCACATTAATTCCAAAGAGAAGTAAATTAATCTTCTCCCATTGTATGGTAATTCATAGCTCAGAATGTTAATTCTAAAAGACTATAGTTTAATCATGTAGAATAATATAGGGTCCTTCCCATAAACAGATATTTCAGCTTTTTTCCCTGTCAAATAAATAAAATGAAACTTTGTGATGATTTTTGTAGGCAAATAATTGAAATTAATTCTCATTCTGACACCATTGTACCTTGACTACCGGATTTGTTTACAACAGTTTATTTTATGATTTATTCCACAGTCAGTCAGATATTTAGATTGGATCTGGCATTTTTATTCATCTCTCTCTCTCTCTCTCTCTCTCTCTCTCTCTCTCTCTCTCTCTCTCTCTCTCTGTGTGTGTGTGTGTGTGTGTGTATGTACCAAGACCACAATAACCTACTGGCTAGATGTTATATAAATATATTTGTTTGACAATGTTTTGATGCTGAATATCATATATCTCAGCTGATCTGCATTAATTTCTGTTTTAGAAGAATAACTTAAAGAAACTAGTTTAATGAGCAACCAAAGATAAAAGAAGTTGACGATCCCAAACCTAGGATGAAATTCTACTGCTTTGATTAAAAAAACAAAACAAAACCCTGTGTGTTTATTTTGTTATCCAACTGTAAGTTTGTAAGTACAAGCTTTATAACTTTTCTTAAACTGTAGGTAAACTCAAGAAGAATTAACATGAGAAAGAATAGTGAAGCTAAGGTGAATTTTAGTCCATTTGGGAAAGACTTTTTAAAAGGCCTTTGAGATGTATCTACAGATGTGATCCTTTGAGGAAGTGAAATTTCCTCTCTGAATGTTATGTAGCTCCAAGAGTGCTTTGAATATGTCTATTAAAAAAACTCACCTTGATTGCTTTTATATCACAGGTTTATGTAAATTAAAAGGAACAAATTTATAGAAGAAATTTATAATGCAGTGTTGACATCTACTAACTAGTCCCTGAAGTTTTCCTGGCAGTTTTTCAGAAGTGGTTTAGAATTTCTTCCTTTCTAGGCTTCAGAGAGTGTGACTGGCCCAAAGTCATCCAGCTAGCTTTATGACAAACATGGGTTTAGAACGCCTAATTTTTAACCTGGTACCTTAACCACTACCCCAAACTGACTTACATTCAGTTTGTAATCAACTGTTATTCCAAGATCTTGACCAAGCCATGTATTTCCCAATGTAAAGCTGCGCATTTCATTTTAGTTTCCAAATGGACAGCTCTACTTTTGCTTTTGTGTCATTTTCAATGCATTGCTCTAACACATCAAGCCCATTTTCAATTATATTCTTCTCTTCTAGAATACCAGCTATTGTATGAAATTTTCTGTCATAGTATTTAAGAGAATTGCCTCTCTTAAGATTTCCTCCATGAATATATATAGAGAGGTTGGAGAGGGAAGGAGCAGAGTTATATGCTTGAACATAATTGACTTTTCTTTCTTCCACATTTTTATATATTACACTATGATTTGTAGCTTTTTTTGTTTTGTTTTTTGTTCAGTTCTGAAAGAGCTACATGCCATGTTTTCCCCAAAATAAGACCCAACTGGAATATAAGCCCTAACATGATATTTCAGGATGTTCATAACATAAGCCCGCCCCCAAATAAGCAGCAGTTAAGACTGTCAGTCAGATGGAGGCATTTAGTACCTTATTTCCCTGAAAATAAGACCTAGCCAGAAAATAAGTCGCAATGTATCTTTTGGAGCAAAAATTAATATAAGACCTGGTTTTATTTTGGGGAAAACATGGTATAGCTGTTTGTATGAATACATGCATGTATGTATTTATGCATGGAGAGAGAGAGGGGGGGGGGAGGGAGAGAGAGAGAGAGAGATATGATAATATAGATGTAGATATATATATGTATATCAATAGAAAGAGATTAAAAATATAAAATTAATAAAAAAAGAAATTCCTAGAGAAAGCGAATTAACCATAACAGAAGAATGCATTATGTTACATGGAGCCTCATAAAAAAATCTACAGCATACTCAGTACTACATTTTACTTATCTAAATATACAAATTAGAAATAAGAGTAATCCATCATTTCTCCCCTATTGATTGAATTGCATTTTATTTAATTTAAAAGAGCAAAATATGTTTTCATAATTCTTTCTGTTTGGAAATGAATAGATAGTTCTACCTCTGAAATATTTTGTGGAAAGAATTTTTAAGGTTTTTTTTTCCCCCAGTCTCCTCAGTACCATCTCTTCTGGATGTTGCCAAAAGTCTGCACATTTTAATAACTGTATGAACTAGATCTCGAGAGTATATGAGTATAGCATGTACATCTCCAACTTCATGCAAATACAGAAAAATATGGTGATTTGAGAGGGATTTCTATATTAGACATTCTAGTTTGCATAGTATTCATAGAATATTATGAAGATGCTTGGTCAATAAAGGTTATCTCATCTCATCTCATCTCATCTTATCTCATCTTATTTTATCATCCTTTCCATGAACAAAACATACTGTTAGATTAAGGCCGGTAGCCTAGTCTTTATTTTATCTGTATTACTAAAAGCATTAAATTTAAACTTTGACTAAAACCATGATGGATAGCTTAAGTCAATATCTATAGGACCTCTGGTGATAAACATGACACATGGAAGATTACAACTTTATATGTTAAGAGGAGTGAATGGTAAAAGGCATGAATGAAAGAAAAGAAAACCCACTAGATATAGTGCTATTTTTTAACTAAAAGGAAAAGGAAGAACACAATATATACAATACAATATATACAATACTATATATCAAAACGAAGGTGATCTGATGTTATGTAGGGAAGTGAAAAATATATTTAGTTGTGAATGAATGAGTAAAAAAGTACATGTTCTCCAGTGGGATGGTATTAACAGCAGAATATGGTAAAAAATGGAAAACTATTTTAAATGAATGTGATGCAAAGTAAAAAATCCTCTTCTGCTAGGTGAGAATGAGATGAGAGAAAACAAAACAAACAAAAAATGGAGCCATTTGGATATTCAAAAGTGTTGAGAATTGTACCTGTTCAGAAGAATATCAGGGTGTTTTGAAGATATATTTAGACCAGACCCTGTTTGGCTACTAGTGAAGGCACTAGATTAGATATTGGTAGGTCATGAGTTCTAGTCCTAACATGGCACAAAACAGCTGTGTGATCATAGGCCAGCCATTCTCCTAAAGTTCTAGGCAAGCAGCAATGGCAACCCCTTTTCCTTTTGAAGATGTGTTTTTACCACAAGATTGCTTAAATGTGCAGAAACAAATGAATGGATATAAATTGAAAAGCATTATTGACTTCTCAGTTTGTAATTAAAAAAATAGAGAATTAATGAAAGATACAAAGGTAATGAGAAATTTTCAGTGTGAATATCATTAGCAAAATATCTCCAGAAGAGGGAATGAGATTAGAAATAAACCTGATTTTGGATAGAACTGAAATGAGGAATAAAAATTATAGTCATATATTGAAGAGTAGAATTGAAATGACATGAAATTTCAATATATACAACGATATTGTTGAAAAGGAAAGTTTCAAATGTTGTGAGAATGTTAAAAAATGTAACTAGAGGAATGCTGAAATTTGGATGTGGTTTACTTATGGAGGGGCACTGCAATTTGCTTAATAAGCATGTGAAATTATATAGCCATATGCTAAATAAATAAACAAACAAATAAAGAAACAAAGAAACAAATAGCTTTATTATTATGAAAATGCCATTACTATTTCTCTCTCAAAGGAAAAATTGCTAGAGTGAATGCAAAACTTAAAGGAGGATTAGGTTATTAAATATCCCTGGAAAGATGTTTGGCAATATTCTGACAATGAAAAGTAGAAGTGGTAAACAAATTTTGCTCATTGCAATTTTATGCCAGGCAGAGAGTGCAAGACTAGGTTTTTCTCTTCAGCAAGATTGTTGAAAAATGTATGAATGTTTGTTGACGTAGAAAAAGTGCACAATAATTTGAAATATATTATAGTGTATGATCACCCTGAAATATGAAATGTTTTCTACAAATATGGAAATGATGGTTGGTTTCTGAATGTGATAGTGGAAGTAAAGCATGTGTGAGAATAAATGACTACTTATAAAAGATTCAGCGCTGAATAGGGAATAAGACAAGTATATGTGATATCCCCTTGGTTGTTTAAAGTATTTATGGATGAATATATATATATATATATATATATATATATATATATATATATATATATATATAATATTGTTTATAGTGATATTAGAGGAATGTTGGTTGGGGACAGGAATATATATGCAAAATATTATTATATTGTTGACTGAGAATCTGAATGATTTTCAGCAAGTGTTGTATATCTGAGGCAAAGAATTGTATTCACTTTTACAGACAGAAGGGCTGCAAAATAGTTTACCAAAAACAATTGTTTGCTAAACGTACAGGTAGTCATCGACTTACGACCACAATTGAGTCCAAAATTTCTGTTGCTAAGTGAGACATTGGTTAAGTGAGTTTTGCCCCACTTTATGACCTTTCTTGCCACAGTTGCTAAGTGAATCACTGCAGTTCTTAGTAACACGGTTGTTAAGTGAATCTGCCTTCCCCATTGACTTTGCTTGTCAGAAGGTCACAAAAGAGGATCACATGATTCAGGATATTGCAACCATCATAAGTATGAGTCAGTTGCCAACCATCTGAATTTTGATCAAGTGACCATGGGGATGCTGCAATGGTTGTAAGTGGTCATAAGGCACTTTTTTCAGTGCCGTTGTAACTTTGAATAATCATTAAATGAACTGTTGTAAGTTGAAGACTACCTGTATATCCAGACCAAGGGTCTTCAAACTTGGCCCTTTTATGACTTGTGGACTTCAACTCCCAGAATTCCTCAGCCAGGCACACTGGCTGAGGAATTCTGAGAGTTGAAGCCCACAAGTGATAAAAGGCCAAGTTTAAAGACCACTGATCCCGACTTTCCTCCAAGACCTGAAATGGCATATAAAGTACTCAGTTCTCCATTTTGCCTCAAATAGTAATCAAAGAAATAAACAAGGCAAGAGACCCAAAGTCATTCAATAGTAGCTATGGGTAATACAGTATTGAATCTAAATATTCTGGGGTCTCTTTCAATGTGACTTAGAAGTCCAGGAAGTAATATGTGAAATGCAGAAGAAATTCTGTGTTTCTCACACACTTGATTAATAGGGTTTTACATGCAATGCTTCTTGATGGAAAGGTTGGCCATGGAATCACAGTAATACCGGTATTCAATCTTTTGCAAACAAAGATTGCTCTGACTTTGAAGTGCCAAAAATCTTCCTTGCCTGAAGGTGAAATACGTTTTGAGCAAGCAGAACATCACTTTTTATAAAGATATTCAATTAAGATTTTAACTTCCAATATTTGCAGTGGGAAAATTTTGCTTATCAGTGACCTTACAGGCCTTCCATCTCAATAGGAATAAGGCAAAGCATTGTTTCTTTCTTAAGATTCAATATGAAATTTTCATTGGTTCTCTATTGTAAAATGTATGCTTTTCTGACAAAGTGAGAATGTCTGTAACAGCCATATCTATTCCAGCTGTAGAAAGCGGGGTTTTTTTCTACCTTTGGTGAATAGAAAACAGAAGAAAAATGAACATATTGAGAACATTCTGTTCGGAAGTACTGTAAAATTAACATACGTAGCTATCAGGACCTTATCACCAGATAGTGCATATCAGCATGTATGTAGACACTGGATTAGCTAATGGGAGCAGAAGAAGACTGCACATGATTGATTGTTGGTTACATTCATAATGAGTTTTATTTCCTCAGATAAGTGCAATGTATTAAATTTAGGCATTGATGGGAGGGAGGGAAGGAAGGAAGATTTTTCAGAATATTATTGTATTATGCCACTACTTTGCCATATATGCTGATTAAATTTAACTTTTAAAGTCTAAAGACAAATTGGAACCATATTATCCAAAACCCCATATAGCTCCTGTCTGTGTGGATTCTAAGGTGTAGTCATTTAAAAGGGGAAACAATTTAGTGAGATCACATTCCTTTGGCACTATTGAATAATGTTTTATTCTCCCAGGCATTTAAAATTACTGGCTTTTTTAAAAAAATGCAATATATTTTCACATTATTTTCTTTTGATGTTTCCTGATCACATTTTTAATACTTTGTTGGTCCTTTATGTTTTATTAATTTTCAATCATAAATGCATTTGCATTTTATGTACCTATATATCACATTACTCTAAAAACTTCAGTTAATAGATAATCTTAAAAGGTAACAAAATAAATGCATGATAAAGTAAATAATTAATTATTTTAAGGTGACAGTGGTTAGGACATTGCTTTTATCAGCCAGCTGTGAATAATAATTGGGAAAAGTTGACACAGCAGTTGTCAGAGCAGTGGTATCGATAACAAAATTTCAAACTAAAAAGTGACCGTAACATAAACATCTCAGTGTACTGAAATGTCTATGGAGATTTTCAGTCATCCAGGTCATGGTGGGTCGCCACCATTCAGTCAAGACTGAACATTGCTAACATTGCTGGGTATACAAGGTTCACTTTTGGCTAAGACAAAACAGCTAATTCATGGAGTTTTATGTATAGACACAGTGTGAATTGTGATGGTGAAGTGAAAAGACTACCAAGCTTTCCTCAGCTAAAAAAACTGAAGTGGCCAATGCTGCCAAACTGCACACACGTGGTTGCCTCAAAGAACTTGAAGGAGGACCAAGAGGCTTCAAGATGGCCACCTCTAATATATGCTGCAAGACTGTCCTCAATCTTCACTGGAAATGTTTGGTGAATTTCAGGTTAGTCACTGTCTTCTCATACTGTTGAAAACCTGAAATATTAACTAAAGATATCCAGTTTTTTTCCACCAATATATCAGGAAAAGGCTGAGGATGGTCCCCTGTTGTTCATGCTTGTCCAAGAAGACTGAAAGTGGCAGTAAAGCAAAGTGAGAATAAGCAGTGTAGTTGCTTTAATTCTGGAGTAGAAAAACCACATTAATTCACAATGTAGCCTAGAGGTTCTGCTTTATTTGAACCTTCATTGGAGATTAGTCTTGATCATTATATCTTTTGAAGCATCATAGTAGATTACTTGGGAGCATGCTGGCTTATGTGGTTAGGACGTTGGTTTATCAATCAGCAAGCCTTCATTTAAGGCCCAAGTGTTGCTATGTGATGGTCTGAGCTCCCGTCATTCACTCCAGCTCCTGCTGACTTAGCAGTTAGAAAGTGTGCAATTGCAACTACAACTTTGGTTAGCAAATCCTTTCAACTCAAAAGGACCTTGGTGCTTGTGACATAAATGCAAGTGAATATTGCATTTATACTGGATTAGATCTTGGGGTTCATCTAAAATAACATTCTTTATCCTGATTAAGGACAGCTGTCTAGGAATTTGAGAAACAGACTGTTATGAATTTGATTATAATTACAGATGAATCAATCCAGTAGTTTTTTAACAAATGTGTCCCATAACATCTTTAATTCAATAAAGGATTATAAGATTGCTGAGTACAGCAAATAATATCAAATTGCATGTTTATGCATTATTAAAATGTTATGGCATTGGTCTATCTCTCTCTGTGAGGGGGAAAGAGAGAAAGAAAGAGAGAGAGATTACAAAACATAGAGGAACTGTCAGATAATTGAAAAAAAAGAGATAGAAATTCATTGGGAATGTAATATAGAAGATTGAGTGCAGCTGAAATAAATGGAAACTTCCTCTGAAAACTTTTTAAGAAACGCAATTTTAAGGTAAATTTTTGAAATAATGAATAGGATGAATCCTTACATAATTGATAAATCCTCAGGCTCTTGTCTGTTGCCTTTTCTCATAAACTGGAAGCATTTTAATAGTAGATCAAAGAGGATTGCATTATAAAATTGTGATGGAAATAACCCTTTTTGTTTTCAAGAGTATGACTATGTTGTTGCTTTTTTAAAGGTCATATAAGATATTACGAAGATGGAGCCTCATCATAACCCTGAAATATTTTAGTTAAACAGAAAGAATAATATAATTTAATATTATGAAATATGCCCAGTTAAGTAAGTTCATTTTTTTTATGATGGCAGGATATAGCAATATTCTGTTAGAAATGAAAAATTGCCTTTAAATTTAAATGATCCAATTGTAGGATCACCAAAAGAGAACAGATGCACTATTTTTTTTCTTAATTATCTAATCAATGCTCTTGGACTTGTTTATCTGGACAATGGATGATAATCTTGGTTGCTGTTGTCCACTATGTCTCATGTAAGTTTTCAAATCACATTATATTTTTATCCATTATTAAATGTATAAATAGTAATTGGCATGTAAGATTTACATTGTGTCTATACATAAAACTCCGTGAATTAGCTGTTTTGTCTTAGCCAAAATTTAAATTGCACCTGTCTACTCCAAATTTTTTAATGCTGAGAAAATCTATTATTTATTAATGCAACTTGTCAGATAGGTCATTGTTTTCTCTTTTGCAAAAAAATCCAATGTGTTGTGGAACTAGAATACTTGGATCTTTAACTGATATGGAAAGCTCTTGTTACATTTTTTTCTGTTTAAATTTTCTTTTCTGTGATAAAGCCCTTTTATAGTTGGCCTTTTCCCCCAAAAAAGTTAGAATCAAACCGTTTTTTAAAAATAAGCACAGATTCAAATAATCAAACTCATAGAGATAACAAAATTAAAGTCAAGTTCTGACAGGGGAAACAAATCTTAAACTGAATAAATTAATTGAAGAACATTCAAAAGTTTCTTAATATGGATGTCATAACAAAATGCCCTGCTTTATATTTCTACTAACACTTTCTAAAAAATGAGCATGATATGTGATAAAGCCTTCACTGAGGGAGAATGTTGTTTTCAGTATTTTGGACCCAAGTTTACTTTCACACTGTATTTAGAAGTTTGATGGCAAAAATCAATCAATTTCATCATTCTTGCAATGAAGTCAATCTTTATCTGATCTGCAAGAATTGCAAGTTACCAAATTAGACACAAAGGAAGTGGAAGTAGTTTCCATTGCATCAGAGAAATGAAGAAGAAACATTTAAAAATATTGGATAAAACTTTTCAATAACCTCATGTGCATGAAAAGCCATGTGGATAATTATACATATAAACATATTATGGGATGCTAATTGGTCACTATTTTTTGAGTAGCATCCTTATTCAAAACTCTAACTTGCTATTCTCATGATGAAGGAGTCCAGTCTATGTAAATTATATTTTTATTTATTATTTACAGTCAAATAAAGTTAGCTTGGCAGTCTTATGGCAAAAACTCAAAGAAACTATGCCTAAACATACACCCGACCTTAAAAATTTAACAAAATCCTTTCAAAAGTCATCTGTTGATATATTTAATATAGAGGGACAATGCATCAAGGTGATTCTAGCAATAGGAAAAGGAATCCAGGACTTCAAAATATGTAAAATAACAGCATGAAGGCAATCTTTTAGATAAAAGAACTCCTAAGAAGAACCCCAACAGGGAAAAGAATATTTTCTATTTATTGCATAGAATATCAAAAGAAAGACAATTTGCCCATTGGGGTTAAGTTGTGGGTTTGTGCTTGGAACATTGAAGCTAAACTGACTGAGTTGGAAATGCTTAAAAAGCCAGTGAAGTCTATGGATGAGAATTTGTGGTAGCTTCATCCAATTCCCAGAATAACTGTTTGTTTTCTATCAGAAAGAAAAGGTAGGGAGAAGATTACTATTAGCAGACTTTGTCACTGAGGAGTAACAGAAAGTTGCCTTCTGAGACATTTAGAGTAAAAAAGTTTCATTTTAGAGATTACATAGAAGTGTTCTGATTTACAATCTGGATAGAGCAAGGGGAAGCTGGAGAAAACAAGAGACTAGTGTTAAGAGATATATATCTAAGCCTATCTACAGTCAGGAAAAGCTATTTGGGGCCATGATGTTGTTACAGAAAGCTTGGCTCCATTTATCTGGCCTGCAAGCCTAATGAACCACATCAGATGTGTGGAAAGGAAAAAAAAAAAGAACTTTTATTTGCAAATAAAAGGGTTACCCAGAAGCAAGTTCCAAATGGACACACCTCGGATTGGAGTGGACCCTCTTTTATACAATTTTGAAAAGTATACATTGCTATGTGTCAACTGTGGAAACACACAACATTATTAATCAATCACTAGGAGCAACATCATACATGCATCTTCAGTGGGCATAGTAACACTGTTTAACTAAAGGTTACAAGGTATGTTGGTACAGACATCTGTCTTATCAATCTTAAGGATAAAAACATTCCTAAGCAACTTGGTACCAGGGTATCAACCATAACTCTAGGGGCCAGGCATTTCTGAGCATGAAGGTAGATTGTTTAACTCAAAGGGTTGTTATCTCTGCCTGTAAAAAATATATCAGTCCTACATAGCAAAACAATTCAACTCTATGCAAGTTGATGACCATACCTTCCTTATTTCTTTGTGCTAAACAATAAACAATTTCTGAATACATGGCTAGCAAACTATTTATTAATGCATACCATTGGACTAAGGATAAGAAATGGCTAGATAAATACTAAATAAATTAAACCGTCTTATCAATGATGAACAGTTTAGTAAAGATGCTGACTCAGTGAGTGACATCTACAAAACAAAACAAAAACAAATCCCATTGTACCATGAATTAGGAAAGAGATGAAAAACAAAAAAATGCTCTTTTACAGATCTGTGATATATGTGATATATCCAACTTCTTTCCAATTCATTTTAAACATACCCACCATCAGTGGGGAAAGGGCAAAATGAGCAATTTCCCTCCTTCCTGAATCCTATACATGGACACATGATTAATACATGTGTTATATAGATGTATCTACATTTAATTTATGTGTAGTACATAAATAACTGTCTGTTCCCAAATGGTGCAAAAAGAACTAAATTGAAAGTCCTAAGTTTCACAGTTAGGTGTAGCTGTAGTTATAGCAATAAGAAGAGATACAGTATTTTCTAGCTGGACAGACTGGACTGGAACGGGTCAGCAATCATATTATTCAGGTCACTGTTGTTTCAGCATCGTAAGATATGAGGTGGCAGAAAAACTTATACTTAATTCAGCAGGACCAGCATTCAGCCTACAGATAGTATACAATTTTTCATAAAGACACATTTGCTTTGAGTTTGGGGATGACATTCCCCTCCACCCAATAAGAATTGAGAACTTTGTGAGGATTCTGGTGGAAGTCACAATAATATTAACAACATCAGTGAAATCTCTCAAAAGTCCACACACCTCTGAAAAAGCTGTGCTTTTAAGAATTTCTGTCTTTCAGAATTCACTATCAAAATAAAGAAATCAGGAGCCAAGAAATGTGCTGAAGACTGGCACTTGGTAGGATATCAATGAAGACCTTAGAAAATGTATTAGAAGCTGGGATGTGTCTAAAGCTCAGAACCACACAGGCAATGGTACTCCCTGTGCAATGTATAGAAGCAAAAAATTGGACTATCAAGGAGGATAGAAAGACTATTGATACTAATCCATTTTGGTGTTGAAGAAAACTCCTGAATATACCATAGACAACCATGAAAACAAATACGTCTTCAAACAGATCACTGTAGAGTTCTCACTGGAGAGAGAAAATCCAAATTCAAATGATTATACTTCAAAAGCTTTGTGTAAAGTCTCTGGAGAAGGCTACCATGCTAGGAAAGGTGGAAAGAAAGATAGGAAGAGGATATCCAGCAATAAGACTCAATTACAGTTGTAATGGATAGTTATGGGTCCACTCGTCTATTGGCACCCACAAGTGTATCTTCTCTTGTGCAATGTCTGCCCTTCAAATGAAGTTCCTCCTGATATATGAATCCCAGCCACCCCCCCCAAAAAAAAATTCTGCTGTGGTTTAGAAGACTGGCCCTTCGTTCAAGCCTTTGGTGAAGGAGAGTGAGATTTCCTTACTTCATCACACCATCTTTATCATTTATTGATTTTATTGTAATTTATTTAATTATGGTGAATACCCAAAGTCATTGAGAGTTAGGTGGCATAGAAGTTAAATTATTTTTATTTTTATTTATTTTTTTTATTATTATTATTATTATTATTATTATTATTATTATTATTATTATTATTATTATTATTATTATTATTATTATTATTATTATTATTATTATTCCCATCTCAAATCCTAACAGCAGACCAGCTTTCAGCAGGTAATTTTCTCGTCAGTGAACCATTTTATTCCTGTTCTTGTTTCAAGCATCATAGCTTATATAACTTGTTAGAAGAAAGGACAAGATAAACTGAGTGGCATGGGTGGAAAAAAAATAAGGTGCAAGGTCACAGAAACCATGTGAAAGACTTGACTAGCTGCCTGATGAAAAACACCTGCCAAAGAACCTCAAAAATAAAATGCTAAGACTTGGCAGAAACGTGGATTTCCCCATTAACTAGTGAAACTCTTTTAGTCAATTCTGAAAATTGATAATTTATTATCCAAACCTTACTTGTCTCACCTCATTAAATCTAATCACTACCAGACCCTATTTGTTTTCTCTCTTTCACAGCACTTGGATGTTATCCTGGTCTCCTTTCCCCCACTACATTAACCACTACAACAGATGGAAGTTTGCAGTCTTGTCTCAAAAATCAGACAAAATCCCTAATGCAAATAATTCCTATACAAAAAGACAAAATAAATACAGACCCATGATATGAATAGAATTGCATACTACATAAATTTTCAAATGACCAGAATTTTAATAGGAATATAGTTCTTAGGATATTTAGAAAGACTGAGATTGTTATGTCTCTCCCATATGCAATGCATCTGGAATGTGCTAAACATGGATTAACCTTTTCAGAGCCCTTTCATTCTTTATTCTTATACTAGGGTTGGATTAAATAGCAATACCAATAGCAATAACACTTAGCGTTATATACTGCTTCATTGTGCTTTGCAGCACTGTCTAAGCAGTTACTGAATCAGCATATTGCCCCCAACAAGTTGGCTCCTCATTTTACCGATTTCAGAATGATGGAAGGCTAAGTTAACCTTGAGCCGGTCAGGATCAAACTTCTGACAGTGGGCAGAGTCATCTGTAATACTGCATTCTAATCACTGAGACACCATAGCTCCTGAATAGTCATTGAAGCTGAAGATACCTTCAAAGCAAGAACTGTTCTTTGCAACGTGGAATACAGGAGCACATTTGAAGGAGAATATTTGTAGATCAGTGTTGAAATAAGGGGTCCTTTGTGCTCTCTGAGCTTTCATTGTTTCTTGCAGATGTTTCATTACCTAAACTAGGTAACAGCATCAGTGCACTGCAAGAAAACAACCAACTTCAGAGACCACCCCTCAGGACCTCTCAAGAGCACTTTTGTTCCCAATGCTTTTTTTTTTTTTGAGAGAGAGAGAGAGAAAAGAGCATTCTTTCCAGACAAATTTTGACATCAGTGCTTTCTTAAATTGTCTTGTCTAAAAGCTAGTTTTGGAATTCATACCTGATTATTGCCACTAATCTTATCTCTTATTTTTTGGTAGAAAATCAAAGGCAGGGGGGTGAAATTCACAAAAAATGCCTGGGAGTTACACGGCTATGATCAGTGGGTTGGCAACCTCTGTATTAGCAAAGTAAGTATGTTTTCTTTTTCTCATTGTGGACAGGTAGATAGTTTTTTGCATTCATTGTCTTTGACCTAGGAACTGGCAAATAAAAATATCACTTGGTCTTCCATGCTTTAGAAATAAGATGCTTCTACTTGATAAGCAGTGGGATATACTCAGTGGGTAAGCTGAATGGATATCAATAGTAAATAGCAAAGGCAATTATCAATATAACCAAATTTAAAGATACTGTATGTATTGAATTTTTAAGATCTGCATGGTTTAAAATGCAAATATTCCAGAAAGTTTTTTCCGTGATAATTCTTGAGCTGAGTATTCAAGAACTACACAGTTTGTATACAACTTTGTTAGTTGTCAGGATGATATATAAATTTTAGCCTTAGGGAGCTCTATTGCTGTTTGTGGGCTGTTTTATTTATTAATGCTTTTTGAGTTTTGATGTGCTATTCTATGTTATTGCATATGTGAGTGAAATCTATGAAGCAGTTGAGTAAAGATATATAGTCCCTTTAAAGAAAAGCAATACAAGGAATGTAGAAAACACATCCAACAAATATATGCTTGTAGTTTACCAATTCTCAAATACTATGGCAACATTTAATAAAAGTTGGAGAAATCTGTCTATTGGGGATCTAAAATAAAATTAGTGCCCAAATCCATTGCAAACCTTACACTGGATATGTAGTATAAATAAGAGCAAAACAATAGCTTTGTGTTGTCCATTTAAATTAAATCTGGAATCATAGTCATGAGTGAAAATGCTAAATATGAATATAAACATTTAATGTATTAATTAATTCAAAACCAAATTGCATTATATTAAATTGTATTATTTCAACTTTTAAGAGTGCATGAATGCTTTCATTGGTTACATAATTCCTATCCCCCTCATATGTCAATATTTGGGCATTAATTATAAGAGTGTGTAATTTACTCCCATGTGACATGTTCTTAATTAAGAACTTAAACATTCTCTAGTAGTTTAATGTTCCAGTCTGAAATTAAACATGCTGGTCATGTTTAATTATGATTTAATTTTGTTAATGTCAATAATAAAATATCAGAGATACATTTGATCCAGTGCCTATGATTAGTATAAAAGAGAAAAGAAGAAAATAAACAGAGAAACATTTTTGAGGCGTGCATTGCAAATTGCAAAATGGAATGAATCTTCATTTGGTATTTATTAGTTCAAATTCATTTGGCTGAAATTGGACAAAATGTTATTTATTGATTTATTTAATCATAGTTGTATAGTCACCCAACTCAGTGACTACCTAAAATGATCAAAACCATTAAAACAATCCATTTAAATTAATATTGAAGAATATTTTCCAAGCAGGAGTCACAAGTCCAAAAGTGACTTGAACATGGGTCTAGTTGGGGCAGTTTCAATTTTTCTAGGAGAGTTCCTCATATTTATTCTACCAAAGTTACTTTTCAGTTGCTTTCTTTGCTTCATCTTGAATTATGAGTGGATGTGCTTAAATGTTTTCTATTTTTCTGTTGAATCTACTGAACTAATGAGCTTCGACTTTTCTAAAACCAAGCAAAATGCCCATTTGTGATCTCTGCTGAACAGCTGATTATATGGCTTTGAAAAACTCTTTGAATCCAATACCTCAGTATGGTGGGATGGAGGATCTACTTTGCAGTTCAGTGTGTCCAAGAACTATCAGGTAATTAACATGAATTATTTGATCATTTATTATAATGGTAAGTCCATTTTCAGAATGTGGAGCTTTATGCAATAAATATTATTTCCCTGAAATCACCTGACCTTGCTGGCTTTCCAGAAGGCCTTAAAGGCATGACTTTGCCAGCTGCCCAGAAGATCTGGTGACATTGGTATGCAATTGCCAAAAAAGTTTTATGTGCTGTTCCACAGATTATGTTTTTTTGTTTAGGCTTTTCAGTGGTTTCTATTGTTTTTATTTTTTAAATGATTGCTGTTGTTATGTTTTTTGTTACTTTGTCGTATTGTTTTTAACTCAGAAGAGTGGTGGTACAGTATTTTTGCAGATTTTTTTTTTTTTTTGCAGATGACACCAAACTGGCAGGAGTAACCAACACCCCAGAAGACAAACTCAGGATCCAAAAAGATCTTGAGAAACTTGAACAATGGGCCCTATCCAACAAAATAAGTTTCAATGTGGAGAAAAGCAAAGTTTTACATTTAGGCAGGAAAAATCAAAGGTACAAGTACAGATTGGGCAAGACCTGGCTTAAAAACAGTAACTGTGAGAGGGACCTTGGAGTCCTAGTGGACTATCACCTGACTATGAGCCAGCAATGTGCAGCAGCAGCCAAAAAAGCCAATACAATCCTGGGTTGTATAAACAGAGACATAGAATCAAGATCATTTGATTCTATGTCTTTATAAAACCCTAGTAAGACCACATCTGGAATACTGCAGCCAATTTTGATCATCATATCACAAAAAAGATGTTGAGAGTTTAGAAAACATTCAGAGAAGAGCAACTAAGATGATCAAAGGCCTGGAGA
The DNA here is from genome assembly GCF_001527695.2 of Protobothrops mucrosquamatus. Lineage (NCBI taxonomy): Eukaryota > Metazoa > Chordata > Lepidosauria > Squamata > Viperidae > Protobothrops > Protobothrops mucrosquamatus. The sequence continues at coordinate 369,784 of NW_015387555.1, forward strand.
CTAAAACATACGAAGAACGGCTGCAGGACTGGGGTTTGGCTAGTCTAAAGAAAAGAAGAAATAGGGGAGACATGATAGCAGTATTCCAGTATTTGAGGGGCTGCCACAAAGAAGAGGGGGTCAGGTTATTCACCAAAGCACCAGAGGGCAGGACAATGGTTGGAAACTGATCAAAGAAAGAAGCAACCTAGAATTAAGGAGAAACTTCCTGACAGTAAGGACAATTAACCAGTGGAACAGCTTATCCCCAGAAACTGTGGGTGCTCCATCACTGGAGATTATTAAGAAGAGGCTAGACAGTCACTTTTCTGAGATGGTGTAGGATCTCCTGCTTGAGCAGGGGGTTGGACTAGATGACCCACAAGGTACCTTCCAACTCTGCTATTCTATTCTATTCTATTCTATTCTATTCTATTCTATTCTATTCTATTCTATTCTATTCTATTCTATTCTATTCTGTTCTGTTCTGTTCTGTTCTGTTCTATTCTATTTCTTAAAAATACATCAGTGCCACGCTAACTTAAGGAAGACATTATGGAATGATTATTGGGGGGGAAATGAAAAATGGACTCCTACTCTCCTGTTAATACACATTAATACATAGTGACCTTATAAAAATGCAATGAGAAACATCACTGTCCCTTAATATGCCTATGACTGTCTTTTAACTTAGGACCAGCCTGTAAGTCATGTGTAGCAGCATGAAAACAAATATGCTCCATTCAGCATGAACAATTAATCCTGCACTAGGATATAACTATTTTCTGCTCATTAAATGAGTGTCTATAGACATAAATGAATTTAAGAGGATTGGATTATGGAGACTGTTTTTTGTTGATCTGTGCAAACTATACAGAAGCAGATTAATAGTATCCTCTCTGTTATGTGACTGTTCTTTATCCTGAAGCTTCCCTGCAATTTCTCTTCATTTCAAATATGAGTTGTTTTTGTTTGTTTTGTTTTAATGAGTATTAGTCTATGGTTGCTATATAGTACAAAACTCCTATGGGCAAATTGAAACTTTTGGAACAATTCACTTAACTAGTATTGATATACCATCAAATAAAATCACTTAAGTATAGATAAGATGCATGGTTCATGGGAAGTTTTCCACAGAGAAATTATAAATTACTATGTCTTTGAAAATTCTAATTTTCTATACCAGGTATCCTTCAAATCTGTGGAATATCTTTTCAGCCAGGATGGTTATTGCTGACAATTGTGGAAGTTAAAATCCACATATCTGAAAGGCACTAAGATTGAGGGAAAGCTGTTCTACTGTCTGCAGACCTGACTGAGAGATAGTTAGGAAGATACAAACCACAGTCATCTCAAGGAGCCTATTTTGTTTCGGAGGTGTGATTTAGATTTCCTATTTTCCTTGTGAATTTGAGAAGTAAAGTGGAACTTTGAGAAAAAGTGGAATTTGGAAGTAAATTCCATATCAATGTATATTTGTAGCTGCATGTGTGTGTTTAAATGCACTGAAATAGTCTTTTTTTTTTTCAGCATCTGGACTAGAAATGGATAACTACCAAGCCAGAACTTTTTTGTGACTATGAGCTACAGTGGTTTAAATGACAATGGTAGGTAGGGTTATCCATTCACACATGAGTACAATACAAACATGTACACTCTAATTGGAATGTTTATTTTTAAACTAAATTGAAACTATTTTAGGCTTCCATGAAAACATTTGGCAAACCTGCCATCAAAATTTAGTGATAAAAAAGACACTGTGGCAATTACATGCAGCTCTGGAATTTCAGGATAACTAAACAAAAGCTATTCCGTTTTTTTTCCTCTTTATAAAAAAGTTTCTAGTTCTTGATATTCATAAAATATTCAGTCTAGGAATTGTGTGTATAAAAGTAAAGGTAGGAGAATTGAGAACTCAGAGTCAAGTTCTGCTTTAACTATAAAAACATAGTGACTTTGGGCCAGCTTAAATCAGCTTAACTAGGCCTTAACATGTGGTCCTGATTCTTTGTACTTGATCAATTCATTCAATGTCAACTTTATTCCCATATAATCCCACTCTATTTTCCTCCTTTTAAGTATTTAAAACTGAGAAATCCATATTACTATTTTCAGATTTTTCTCTTCTCCTCATGTATTGGTTACAATTGGTTACTTTAATACAATTCCTTCTGATACATTGTTTAATATAACTCACTTGTTCACTCCATTCTTGGTGACTCTAGAGCGGGGTAGGCAACCTTGGCTCTTTTATGACTCGTGGACTTCAACTCCCAGAATTCCTTGGCTGGCTCAGGAATTCTGGGAGTTGAAGTCCACGAGTCATAAAAGAGCCAAGGTTGCCTACCCCTGCTCTAGAGTATTTTACAGGTCGTACTATTTCATTAGCATTAAAATCCAAAAGAAATTAAGATGGCAATCAGTTAACTTTTATGTGCTTTCTGCCTTCTGCAATTAAGTGTTATTTATATGATAACATCAAAGGTTACATTAATTATCCAAAGAGCTGCTAGTCTTCTGGTGGAAGAAAGAAAACACAAAGACAGTATACAAGACAGAAAAAAGAAGAGAAGACATTAAAAATTACTTAAGATGGAGAAAAGGAAAAACTGTCATGAAGCCAGTTCTAGGCTGCAATTATTCTTTCTATCACCAGAAACTATAAGTAAAGTGATTTCTGCTTCTAGCTTTACTTCTATCTCACATTTCAAGAGATTTGTGGCACTTAAATGGAACTTTCAAAGAGAAATAGAAAAATAGAAATTCTCAGATTTCTTGACCACTTTAAAAAATGGTCTGATTGTATAGTCTACGTCCCTCCCAGCCTCCCCATCTGCTTCTATCTAACTCCTCTCATAAATAAACTATAAGACAAAATCCAAAATCAGATTGGGAAAAGAAAAGAGGAAAGGATAATTCAACGAAATGACCAGTTAAGCTTCAGTTTTTGAGCAGTTCGCTTCTACCAGTAAAACTGGGATTCACTGAAGAATCTCTTTCGAGCTTTTGTTTGTGAGCCTACTAAAAGATTCTCTTTTCTTATCAAAGCTCATGAGATAGATTGGGATAAACAACAGTCTCCGAGAAAGTGACAGCAACCTCAGACTAATAAAACTTGCAACAGGGTCCAAGCTGAAATTTCTGATACATTCCTATCTCTGCTCTACCAGAAACTGTATTACAATTATCAATGAACAATCCAAACTTCTTCTGTCAGTCACAAGAAGACCCATCTTAATTTATTTGAGCCAGCTTTTATGCTGTAAGTGCCAGTAGGTGGATCTATAAGCAGTTGAGTACCTGCTAAGTCAGTTTGGAAGCAAACAAATATTGCTGACATTTAAACAAGCTATCATACCTCATTATATTTTTTTTAACTTCCTAGAAAAAGTGGAGTGTAAGCATGCAAGAATATGTCTGAAGTGTTAAGCTATAAATTCTTAAGCAGATACATATAATCAATATGTATATGGACTGTGACTTTAGTCTCAGAAGCTCTCTTCTAATTGTTTTGTTTAAATGAGGTACAGCTCAGAATTATTTCATTTATTTATTATAAAATATGTGTGGCAGATGGCATATCAAGTGTATTTCTGCACAGATAAAAACCAGATTTTCACATCTTCAAAAGGTGTGATTCAGTTTGCAGTTGAAAAATATATTAAAATATGCTTGGAAATGTGTGTTTTGAAAGAAAAATCATTAAAAATGTGTGATTTAGTTAAAGATTTAATTTTTTTAAATACCGAAAATCAATATAAAATGGGATGTTTCTATGGATAAACACATGCAGAAGGAACCCTTACCATAAATAATATAATGTTTCTAAACCACCCCCCCCCAAAAAAAAAAGAACCTAGGGAACTAGATCTTATAGATTTTACATCCATGCTAAAATAAAATAATTAGGAAAACAAGGTGAAAATCAATGAAGGAAAGGAAGTATGAACAGTTATGAATGCAAACACGTTTAAAAACATGAACATGCTACAAGTGATATTGTCATTTAGGAATCCATTGATTGATTTTAGTAACTGAATTGATATTAACTCCAGTGAACAACCAGATAAAGACTGGAAGTATTTTTGGGGGGTGGATGAGTGGGTGTGGTCTCTGTTGCTTCCTTTCCTGCAGGGATTTGAAGCTGGTCAGTCTTTTATCTGTATCCTCAACTCTAGCTGCAGATTTCACCACATACCCAGAATCACTTTGGGTGAGATAGGTGGCCATGTAAATTTGACAAATAAATAAATTGTCATAATAGAGAGGATTTTCTTCTGTCTTTCTAGTTATCCCATAATTTTTTTAAAAAAAATCTTTTTTTTTCTGAATAAGCTCCATGTTTACACAGTCTTTTGATCTATTTATTTATCTTTCATCCATTTAAAAATCTGAATATGTTTTATGTCCACAGTATATCAATGTTAATATGCAATAGACAAAATAATGCAGAATGTGAAACAATTTGCTCAAAACCCTACTATCTGAAAAGTCAAATTTGTGCTCTGGTTAAATAATCAAAACTATATTGTAGATCTTACAATGGACATGATTATAATTATATAATTATAATGAAATTTTCTGTGACCATATTTCTCAAGCAGAATGTGGTTCAGGAGTATTAGTACTGCTTAGTACTAATATTAGTAAGACCACACTTGGAATACTGCATCCAGATCTGGTCACCATATTATAAAAAAAGATGTAGAGACTCTGGAAAGAGTGCAGAAAAGATAGGGCTGGAGGCTAAAATATATGAATAATGGTTGCATGATTTAAGTATGTCTACTTTAATAAAAAGAAGAACTAGGGTGACATAAAAGCAGTGTTTCAATATCTAAGGGATGCCACAAAAAAGAGGGTGTCAGCCTACTCTTCAAAGCACCTGAAGACAGAACAAGATGCAGTGGATGGAAACTAGTCAAGGAGAGAAGCAACCTGGAACTAATAAGAAATTTCATGACAGGTAGAATAGTGGAACAACTTGCCTCCAGAAGTTGTGGGTGCTCCAACACTGGAGATTTTTTAAACAATTTGTCTGAAAGGGTATAGGTTTCCTTCTTGAGCAGAGGGTTGGATTAGAAGACCTCCAAGGTCTTCTATTTTCTATTATTATGAAAATACAAAATAGACAATTTAATATTATCCCAAGGGCTCAGTACCAAGTATCTACAAATGACATTACATCAAAAATATTCAAATGATTAAGTAGTCCAGTTGTATAAACTGGCTCTTCCCACAGGCATTAGGTCAAGCAGATGTGTGAATCTGCCATTAAGATACAGTCCATTAACTGAATCTCTTTCCCTTGTTATCATATTGTTGTTCTTACTGTGTTATTTTTATTGTTCTTTTATCACTATTAACTATTTTAAATCTGTAAGACAGCCAAAGTATTGGTGCGTGGCTTTAGAAATTAAAATTCTAAATGAACAAGTTATTAGGGAGAAAGAAAAACATAAGTCACGATTTATTGCACTGATTGTCATTCTGTTTTATATTCCTACATCTTTTAGTTTCTGTATAATGAAAGATGATGTTTTATCAATTTGCCTTCTGCCATTTTTAAAAGATGTATTAACTATATAAAATTATTATACTTGGGGAAAACCTTTGTTCAGAGACCTGAACTGATCAAAAGAAACCATGCTTTCTCCTCCAATCAAGGAATTAACAATGCTATTTGATGCAGGGCAAAAATACAACTGTGAATAAGCATAAATAATTACCAAAATTCTAATGCCGGAGGCCATTTCATAAACAAATTTGAAAATCTGGCTTTTAAAGCACAACATTTTTTATATTTCAATTTTTAGATTTCAGTCTAATTTTACAAGCTTTAGATACATAGGGATATTGATATAGATAGATTTAAGTCAACTAATTGAAAAATAACATGCTGCACAGGTAAAGCAAAAAATTAAAAAAGGAAGGAAAGGTTCCACATAATGATTTAAAGTTTGATCCAAAGGCTTCTTTGAGATTTGCAAAGCAGAGGTACAATATTTAATCCTTGCTTCTGATATACTTTTATGGAAAGAAAAATAATAATAATTTTCTGCTCCTCAGTCCAGAAAATGGTAGTCAACCTCTTGTAACTGTTAATTGCTGACAAAGTCAGTAGTACCTTGCTACTTGGTTATTCTGTCATAGCAGTCCTGATATAGTATTTAAATCAGATGATGAACCAACACTGCAAAAAATGGACCATATTCAGCTTCCATCATCTACTACACTACACAGCTCAGGAACTGGAATCCACTGCAGCCCAGGAACTGGAATCTGTCTGTCTGTCTGTCTGTCTGTCTGTCTGTCTGTCTGTCTGTCTGTCTGTCTGTCTGTCTGTCTGTCTGTCTGTCTATCACCACATTTTTATACTGCATGTCTCACCCAGTGTCCCAAATGTCTTTTTTCAAGAGGCAACTGGACTTCCTTGGTTTTTTAAAGACATTTTGCTGAAGATAGATGATGTTACATCCCTCCCCCTCTGTTGACATCATATATCTTCAGTTTACAACACAGTCCTTTCAGCAGTTCCAAGAAGGCACCACACCCATTTGCACTACTCAGGTGACCCTGACGACACAGATAAATCCCAAGTGGCCCAAATGAGTGTGGAGTTTTCTTGGAACTGTTGAAAGGGCTGTGTTGTAGACTGGAGATAGATGATGTCATATCTCTCCCACTCTGTTGAGAGAGGGCTTTTCAATTTTGTCATAGATGGCCTCTTTGACCTCTCTTTCAAATCAGCAGTCCTCTCTGTCCAAAATGTGGACTTTGCTGTCTTCAAAAGAGTGGCCTTTGTCTTTTAAATGTAGATGGACTGCTGAATCTTGTCCTCATAGGTTTGTTCTCCTATGTTGTGCCATGTGTTTATGAAGTGGTTGTTTTGTTTCTCCAATGTACAGATATGCACATGGATCACTACAAGTGCACTGCATATACCACATTGCTCAGTTTGTGTTTGGGTGTTTTATTCTTGGGGTGGACAAGCTTCTGCCTTAGTGTATTCTTGAGTTTAAAGTCTGCACATATGTTGTGTTGGCTGAATATCCTCCTGAGCTTTTCAGATATTCCTGAAACATATGGAATGACAACATTGCTTTATTTATTGTTCTCTTCTTTCTCTCTAAAAGAATGCAAGGAGAATGCTGTCTGCAAGGAGTATAAATCCTTCCATTCCCCACCATTCTGTCAGAGCTGAAGAAGCTTCTTGGGTGATAAGTGAAATGTCTTCAAAGAAAAACAAGGAAGTCCAGTTGCCTCTTGAAAAAACACCATTAGGACAACCATGACCTGGATGACTAAGAATCTCCATAGACATATCTCACCTACTGTAAGTGCCTCGGATAGCCTACAACAAATACATTGGAGCTACAAAGCAGTATTTCTTTATCTTATTAGTCTTGGTCCAGAAGTTTCTTGAGGTCCACAAAGCAAATGATCAAGTAAAATATTTGCATTAGTAGTGTTCTCCATAATTATAGTCCATTGCTTTTAATCACAAAGTCCAACTGCTGGGAAGAAGTCAACCTTATAAGGATCACAGCACATTGGATGGGTAGCTTAATTAGTCTTTGTTTGCTCTGATCCTGAGAAAATTTTTCCTCAGTAGCTGAAGCCATTTGCACTGATAGAAAAACTTTTATAAAGTCATTTATTTCCTAATGTATACAGCAATCATTAAGAAAGGATTCAAGGCCAAAGGATAGGTGGGAAGAATAATGTCCCACTTCTTATATGGTGCAATCCTTCTTCCAGCAACAGCTATTTACACTTTTAAAAAGTCCTAAGTTCAAAGATACCTTAATGTTACTGTTGGGTTCTTCTATAGAGGAAATACTTCTAGAAGAAATGTATGGTATGTTAACTCTCAAATTGTAAATATTGCACAATGACATTAAGATAGATTTATCATAAAGTTGTTTAAATAAAATAATACTACAGGTGTATAAGCCTAGAATACTTGACTCTTGGGAATATAGAAGAGCATAAAATTTTGTCATCTTGTTTGTTTTTCAATGTTTCCTCCTTAGACAGGCAAATTTGGATAGGTTAAACCATATTTTGAAGGTAAACCAAGGAAAAGAGCATAATACCTATAGCAATAGAGAAGTTCAGTTATGAATGATTTTTCAGTAATTTTTTTTTCAGATATTCCATTATGTCTGGGAGACAGCTTTAAATATTCAAATAGGTCACATCTGAATAGTCTCCTGAAAGTAAACAAATTATATTTTCCAAATATACTGTGTAGTGCTGCACACTAGTAGACTGAAGTGATTGTTGGGATAGAAGACCACCAAGGTCCCTTCCAACTCTGTTATTCTATTCTAAATGATTATCAATTTATACATTAATACCATTTGCATCACACAAACACACACACACACACACACACACACAGTATATCTCCAAATTTCTTTTTTTGTTGACAAAAAAAAAGATAAAAGAAAAAAAATGGATTTGTAATGTATCGCAGCATATATATACTGCTCACAAAAATAAAGGGAACATTTTAATATGGAACTGAAGGAGTTTGCGTTCCCTTTATTTTTGTGAGTAGTATATATATATAATATAAGAAAAACAAACACCAGGATAAAAATAAACAGGACCGTTTAATATAAACAAGCCTGTGAGTAAAAAAGTTACTTACTGAGTTTTCATCAGCCAAACTACTGACGTCATCAGAGTTAGAATGCTAGGTGATTAGGGAGCTTGCCTATATACAGCTGCCTGTCTCTGCACCCGGCTTCTCGAGCGTGTCATCGGCCCATTAGCTATGTTACTCTGCAATGTGTTAAATTGATTCTCATCCGGCAGCCTGTTGGTGGATCTGATGATTGTAGTTCCCTCTCCCTGATCCTGCAAAGAACAACTATATATAAATAAATTCGAACACCGGGATAATATCAAACTAAAAGCTGTTTAATATAAATGCTGAGCTTTTTTCGGCCAGCACTGCCGACATCATCAGAGCATAAAAGCAAGTTAATGGGAGTTCTCTTTATGTTACCGGCCGGCTTGGCGCTCGGCTTTTCGACCTAGTCATTGGTCCTCCTGATGTCTTTAATTGTTTTGTTTTTAAAGGGCACATGTTTGCTGCTCCCTTGGTAGTTTCCAAAACTGCTATTCCCTTTTCCCCTTTCCTCCCTCCAATCACTTTCTTCATATGCATCCAGCTGCCTGCTGCCATCCCGTTGGTTTCCGAAGTTGCTGCTCTCCCTTCCCCCTTTCTCCCCCCGATCGCTGTCCTCGTATGCATACAGCTGTCTGCTACTACACCATTGATTTCCGAAGTTGTTGTTCTCTCTTCCCCCTTTCTCCCCCTAATTGCTTTCCTCATATGCATCCAGCTGTCACATTGTGCCAAGCACTTTCACTCATTCTCCTCCCTCACTTCTATCCCGGGGCATGTCTGTTCTTCCCTTGTGGGGCTGTCAGCAGGTTGTGCGTTCAGCGCGGTCTTCTTGCTTTTTCATCCTGTCGCTCCTGTGCGTGTGCAGGCGTTCATGGGCCGGTCTATCAGGCGGGTCCGGGTGTTCGTCCAGGAAGCTTTCGGTGAGCATGTCTCTGTGTCTGCTCTTCTGTTTGGGAGCGCTGTCCCTTTTTGGGGGTGCACTCGGGTGTATTGGATATCTCCTTCCAGCTACTCACTCTCATCCTCCTTTCTCTTTCCCACCACTCACAATACTCACGCCTATTTTAAACATAATTAGATATATATATAAACATCTTGTGCTTTCTGAAGGAATGTATCATAAAATATATGACTTTCCACTATATGCTGCTTTGACAGCTTTAGCAAGCCATTTAAGAAGTAGACCTTAACACCACTTTAGAATATTATGGAGACTTCAGTAGTTTCCTTGATTGCATTTAAGATTCTTTAGAAACAGGCTTTCTCCTATTTCCAGGGGTAATTGTTGCCTGCCTTCAGTGTTTACTCTTCCTTTTCCTGCAAGATCAACTCATGTTTATCATTACTGTTGTCTTCCCAGTAATGCCTATGGGATAAATTAGTCAAGCCATCACAGTAATGTGTTTTGATCCAGGTTTCATGATAAATAAACTGTCATCCAAGCTGATAAAATAAACTGGGCATGTTTCTACCAGCTTGCCCCAGTATTTACTTTTGTGATTGAAATAATTCTGTCCTGAAACTCAGGAAGCTATTTTTTTAAAAAAAATATTTATTTAAACACACATAAAGATACTAGCTTTGTACAATCCTGGAAATCTCATTCAGATTTTGATGTTCTTCATTGCACCACATCTTTCAAAAATCCTGGAGCACAGGAAAAGTACCTGAGGATTGGAAAAGGGTTGATGTGGTTCCCATCTTCAAGAAAGGGGAAAAAATGGACCCAGGAAACTACAGACCAATCAGTTTAACATCAATACCTGGGAAAATCCTAGAAAAGATAATCAAAAAACAGATCTGCGAACAACTCGAAGCAAACAAAGTTATAACTAGTAGCCAGCACGGGTTTGTTAAAAACAAATCATGCCAAACCAATCTTATTTCATTCTTCGACAAAGTGACTAAACTAATAGACCAGCAAAATACTGTGGACGTAGTATACTTAAACTTCAGTAAGTCATTTGATAAAGTAAACCATAACCTACTCCTTGGTAAGCTAGAAAAAGGTGGAATAGATAACATCACCACTGGATAGATCTGTAGCTGGCTGGCAAACCGAACTCAATGAGTAGTCCTCAATGGCATTATATCCACATGGAGAGAAGTAAGCACTGGGGTACCACAAGGTTCCGCCCTAGACCCAGTACTCTTCAATATCTTCATCAATGACTTAGATGATGGAATTGAAGGGCAGCTCATCAAATTTGCAGATGACACCAAACTGGAGTAGTCAACAACCCAGAAGACAAACTAAGGATCCAAAAAGATCTTGAAAAACTTGAACAATGGACTCTATCCAATAAAATGAGTTTCAATGTGGAGAAAAGCAAAGTTTTACATTTAGGCAGGAAAAATCAAAGGTACAAGTACAGATTGGGCAAGACTGGCTTAAAAACAGTAACTGTGAGAGGGACCTTGGAGTCCTAGTGGATGATTATTTAACCATGAGCCAGCAGTGTGCAGCAGCCGCCAAAAAAGCTAATACAATCCTGAGTGGTAATATAGAGATATAGATAGTTGGTCTTAATTCCCAGAAGGCACTTTAATATAAATTGTAGTGAGTCTTATGCTATCATTTATTTCCTCTGGATATACATATATATCCTAAAGATTTTTCCTAAAGTTTTCATATATTTGTTTTTCATACTTATATATAAGATTTTTACATGTTCAGTGGGAAAAATATGGGGAAAAGCCAGTAAATACATTCAACTGAACATATTTATATTGCTTCCACAATTTAGCATTTTGCCTTACAAAGAGTCCAAGTGGCAGGAGTGTCAGAGCATCCAACCAAACCCAAAAAGTGTCATGGATACTTTTCAGACCTTTCTGCTTAATGCTGAAAAAAAAACAAAAACCTGCTCAGTCTTATATATTATTAGTTATATAACCTCTTATTACAGGGCTTGGAAAAAAACCAGCATTCTGATTTTGGCCTGTACAATAAAAAACTGTTTGTGTTTGTTGATCAGAAAAATCAGAAGAAATGTTAAATTATTTTCTCTGCAGCATCTGTTTCGATTTCTATGCTGTTTTACTTTTGTAATTGCATTGCTTAATTACTGTATAGCAAACCCCTTGAAACTAAAGTGAAATAAGTGTAAAATATATTGCTCTTATGATTTATGCTAACGTAAACATAAAGACTCTGATCCAATTGATGCAACTATGCATTGGGACATTTATTTCGTTTGTGCTATCTGCTTACCTATGAGATAAATAAATAAATAAATGAAGAAAGAAAGAAAGAAAAAAAGAAAGAAAGAAAGAAAGAAAGAAAGAAAGAAAGAAAGAAAGAAAGCTCAAATCTCCCTTTGCATGATTTAAATATGCAGACAAAAATCAGACAAGCAGCCATATCCTACACATTCAGCATTTGTGAAATGTTGCCTTAAAAGAGCAGATATGATTGAAAAATGAAGAAATTCATAAATAAAACATAGAACAAAGAAAATTACAACCTCCCGAACTAGTATCACTATATTTATTTAAAAGTTTTATTCTGTCATATTATGTATAATCCCTAGGCATACTGTAAATAATAGATCAGAAACACCAATAAAAGGACTGGAAACATTTTATGTGTTTGTGTGCACGTGTGTGTGTGTGTGTGCTTATGAGTGGGTGAATTCCCCAATGAAACTATGCAGCAATGCAAATTAAAATAACAAATTAAAACAAAGGCAATTAAAAGGATATTAAACAATAAACAACCACCAAAGATGCAGGAGAACTCAAGAATTTTTGTTGATGGCTAAAAGTAGTAAAAAGAACACCAGGTATAAACATCTAGAAAAAAAGTTGCATACTTTGGGTCTCTCCACTGAAAAGATTAAATCCCAGTAGGATTTAACCTAACTCAAGTTGTTGGTAGTTGGTTCTTAGTCTTTATAACTAATGGATAGTTCACTCAGATTGTCACCCAATAATCCCATCTCATTTTGAACTGAGCAAATTGATTCTTTATGGCATAATTAATATTGTAGAAGATATAACAAGCTCAAATTATCCTATTTTGGACACATTATGTAAGATCTTGGAATACTGCATCCAGTTTTGGTCACCGCAATGTAAAAAAGATGTTGAGACTCTAGAAAGAGTACAGAGAAGAGCAACAAAGATGATTAGGGGACTGGAGGCTAAAACATATAAGGAACGGTTGCTGGAATTGGGTATGTCTAGTTTAATGAAGAGAAGGACGAGGGGGGACATGATAGCAGTGTTCCAATATCTCAGGGGCTGCCACAAAGAAGAGGGTGTCAAGCTANCCAGTGGCAAGATGGATGAATTCAGTTACATGACAATGAGTGTGATCCTGGAAGATTTCAAAGATAGCACATTAGGGACATAATGCCATGGAGAAAATCAATTTTTGTGGCTGCTAGGAGTTGAAAATAACTTGGTGGCACAAAACAAACAACCAGTCAGAAGATAGAAATGAAATGTGCTGCCTTGCACCCCCCACACACATGTATTGCAAGAGGTCTACAGGTGTTTATTCAAACCACTGAAATAGGTCCTCAGAAAGCACTCCTGTTGCACATGTCCAGATTCCAAGCTCAGTACACCAAGAGTCATTGGGTAACTGAGTCCAATTGGCATATACAAAGTTCAGGAAAGGAGTCCAGGAGTCAAACAGGCTAGGATACACAGGTGTGGATTCCACCTCCTCCTCATTGCTAACGGGTGGCAGTTGCTCCCTATCTGGACCCTCCTGGCCATCTTGTTGTAACTGTTGATCACCTCATTCAGCCTCAGCCTGTCCCTCATCCAACCAACCCAGCTGAGGTTGCTCCATCAGGCTAGCACTCTCTGAGCCCTGATCCTGACCAATGCTCAGCTCCACACTTTCCTCTGTAGACTCAAACTCACTTTCTCTTCTGAACTCATATATGGAGAGCAGTCCGGGTACAGATCCATGACACAAAATTTGGCTTGATCTTAATAGATTAGAAAGGAAATATTATTACAGTTTTTCAGTCTCTTTCAACACGTTGCAATCTAATGTAAACAACTTTGTCAGGATTGTTAGTGATTACTTTTTTTAAGTTCTTGTATGTTTGTGTCATCAGTGGTACTATCTATCCATCTAACCTTTTTAATTATCTTCAGTTTTTTCAATACCCAGCAAGCTTTTCTCCAATGACTTTTTATTTTGCATTATGTACTCCACATGGAATTTACTAGTGCAGGGCATGAAAGTTTACATTTTAAAACTAAATTGCATGATACAAGATATAGATGAAAAATTCCTAAGTATTTGTTGTTAGCACAACAAATCTTCCAATCTGAAGTTTGGAAAGCTGAAAAATCTTCCTATGAAGGAATTATCCAACTGACTAACTGGGAATAAACTGAGATATGAACAGCCCAGAGGAATAGAAACAGGCTAAGTTCAATTGATCCATGAAGAAAGGATCATAATGCCAGAACCAGATAAATTCTAATATATGAAATTATATTGAAAGTATGAATACTTGCAAAGAAAGGGGGAACAATTGATTTGGTTTAGTATGCACTAAGATATATTTCTTTATTTGAACTTATTAACCACACAATTCTAATGGATTCTGCATTGTCTTTCATTTACCAGCTTTTTCTAGCTGGTAAATGAACAGCAATTTCAACATATCAACAGAGATCTGTTTTTCCTTCATTAACCTTTTTTCTTTTCTTTTTGTGTTTTGCATTTGGGGATATTTTTGATTTGCTTACTTTTCAAAGAATGTTACACACTTACATTATTCAGGCATTGCATCAGATGCAATCAATGAAATCTATTTGTTACATTCAACACATATTCAGAGGAATATTGTTATTTTTCAAGTTTGTTAGTCTGATTTTATTTTATTAAACTGTAATTGTAATTTTTCAGGAGTTTGTTGTCTGAGCTGTAGATGTCAGAAGTAAAGCTGTTAAATCAGAAATATCAAGAGAGAGATCAGGAAATTTAAATTGACTAAAATAGGACACTTCATTTGATATTCAGAGAAATATCAAAACTTATGAAAGTCATAAAAGAAAAGGTGTAGCTATCACTATAAGCAAAATGACATCAGTGGTCAAATACAACTTCCCAAAGAATAAGTCCAAGGCAAATTAATCAATATTAGTAATCCAAATAACATATGTGAGGACACTGAATAAGTTACTTGCAATATTTTTTCATGATAAACTTTCCCAAATTCTGTCTTACCAATAGGATACTGGAATGCTGAAATTTGAATATTCTTGAATAGTAGGATAACAAACAAAGACAAATAAATGTCATGCAAATTCAATCTTTTTAGCAAGACATCCAACAATCTAAAAGATGGATATCACTGGGTAGACAACACCAATATCAAATTAATTATATCCCGAATGAGAAAATGTGAATACAAATATTCACTCAAGTGCAGCTCAGATCATGACTTCTGAGAAAGTGGAAGTTCTAAAATAAAATGCAAATTTCACCCAATGGACAGAGGCAAATATTTTGTTCTGTGGCATCTACATTCTAAAAAACTAAACTGGAATTCAACAAATAGTCATACACAGAGCAAATTAAACAACAACAACAACAACAACAATAATAATAATAATAATATGAAATCTTTTAAACAATGAAATCAACAATAAAACCATCATGAAAACTTCAAAGATATCTTTTGCATATTTTAAATATTCTTCATCAAAGTGATGGAAAATAAATTGTTTTTCTTTTTCTTTTTTAAGCAAAAAATATGCTGCTGATATTAATATAGCTGAGTTGTATGATTTTTGAATTTATTGCAGTTACAAAGTGACTGAAAGATAATAAAATTCTGCATTACAAATGTTATCAAGAAACATATGAAGATGATAGAACAAAGTTGACCATACCACTCCTGAATGAGATTAAACTATTAAAGCTTTTTATAATTCCTGAAAAGAGCTATAAACAAAGACAAATAGCATTTTATTTTCTCCCAAGATAGTTCAGGATGTGGTTGAAAGCTTGCTATCTTTTTCTAGATATATGACGTTCTGAATCAAACTTCATTTTTTACTCGAGTTTATACCATCTGCCACATCGGTATCTTTTTCTGCTTTATTATTTATTATCTAATCATAGTAGCACATCATTTAGAGAACTACAAAATCTTATTAACCATTATTTAAATTAACGCCTCGGGACTCAGAAAGTGTTCAGGCGTGATTAACTGAAAATAATATATATGATGTTATGTAGAATCAAAGATAAATTCAAATATTTAACTAATTCTTCTTGTGAATTAATTTTCAAAGGTTACATGGCACAAATAATGGATTTTCAATGACACCATATATCTCTTTTCTGTCTGGTTAGCTACTGGCCTTATTTATAGCATTCAACAGGTAATAGAAACATGCAGGGAAAAGCATGAATCTCTTTACTTCCATCAAAAGTAGAAGTAATACATCATTGCTATTCTTGTTCTAGTTGTCTGTAAACCAATAGTGTCTGTCCAGAATTATTTTTAATATTGAGCCTATAGATGAACTGCAAAGGTATGATTTATATGTGACGAGTAGTATGATAGTAGAAGATCAAATGAAGTGTGCAATACGTAACCATAAATATACCTCAGATAGTTCTTTGTAACTACAACCAAACAATTCTATTTCCTCTCTTTCCTTTCTGTTTCTTCTTGTTTCTCTTTTTCTCATCTGGAATAATGTGTGACAATTCATTACTGATAAGAACCATCATATTTAAGAATTTTATGACTGCAGCATGGAGGAAAAGTGTGTCTAATAATAAAGGCAATCAATACCTGGACAATTCCAGTCATTAGATACACAGTTGGAATAGTGGACTGGACTCAAGCAGAACTAAAAGCAATGGATAGGAAGACCAGAAAAATAATGACAATGAATCATGCCCTTCATCCACGTAGTGACATTGACAGACTTTATCTACCAAGGCAAATAGGTGGGCATGGAATGCTGCAAGTACATCAGATGGTTGAAGAAGAAAAAAGAGCTTTGGAAAAATATCTGAAGGACAGTGATGAAGATTCACTGAAATTAGTATATCAGAAAGGCTTACTGACTACTGGAGAGACCAAACTGGCCTACAAGAAAGACCAAATGAAGAACAGAATAGAGGCATGGGAAGACAAAGCACTGCATGGCCAGTACATTAAAAAAATAGCTGGGAAAGCAGATAATAACAAGACCTGGCAATGGCTAAGAGCAGGAAAATTGAAGAAAGAGACCGAGGGACTAATTCTGATTGCACAAGACCAAGCCTTAAGGACAAATGCATACAAAGTCAACATTGAGAAGACAGCAACAGACAGTAAGTGCCGCCTATGCAAAGAAGCTGAAGAAACAGTGGACCACCTGGTAAGCTGCTGCAAGAAGATCGCACAGACTGACTACAAGCAGAGGCATGACAAAGTAGCAACAATGGTGCATTGGAAGATCTGCAAGAAATATCATTTGCCTGTAAGCAAGAACTAGTGGGATCATAAAATAGAGAAAGTCATAGAAAATGATAAAGTTAAACTGCTCTGGGACTTCAGAATTCAAACAGACAAGCACCTGCAACATAACACCCCGGACTTAACAGTTGTCGATAAGAAAGACAAAAAAGTCTGGATAGTGGACGTGGCAGTGCCTGGAGACAGCAGAATAGACGAGAAAGAACTGGAGAAGATAACAAAATACAAAGACCTACAAGTAGAAATAGAAAGACTGAGGCAAAAGCAAGCAAGGGTAGTACCAATAGTAATAGGCGCCTTGGGTACAATCCCAAAACAACTTGAGCACTACTTGAACACCATTGGCATTGACAATTGCAAAAAGCGGCCTTACTAGGAACTGCTTTCATCCTGCGACGATATCTGTAATACCATCAAACATCCACATCTGCCTATCCCAGGTCCTTGGTAAGGACTTAATAGGTAGACAAAATGCCAAATCCAGTCTGAACATCTGGCTGACTGTGCGATGATCATAATAGTAAAAAATAGAATTTGACCCAGACAAAATGAAACCGGTTCAGAAAATAAAATATTGAATGCATATGCATTCAGAGAGAGAGAGGAGGGATGTGACTACACACAATGACATAATTACACAAATAATATAATGATATCAACTTGAGCTTGTCATCATCACAGTTTAGTCAGTTTAGTGGTTGAGCATGGTCACTAAATTAGTTTAGTGCTATTGTGTACCTAAAGGAAATATCTATAAGAGACTTTAGCTAACTGAAGATATAGTTCACCATGATCTGCACATAGTAATTGTGATATACTTTAGAATGGGGTATGCATAGAAATATTTTTATTTTTTCCCTTCCAAATTGAATCCCCCGTGCACACCTTAGGTTAGCCACAGATCTATTTCCATCCCACTAGATCTAATACTGCTATAATTCAGATTGCTTTCAGTAAATTTTATAAGCCTTTGCAACATTTTATTGGCATGAAGTAAATTTGGAGTAAAACTGATTATTCCAAACAGAAGTGATTCTATTTCCATCATAACTGTAACAATAATGGCAATCAAATAGAACTGGACAAGATATTTTAATACTTGGAAATCTATTTTCAATCCTTTACTGCATTGATATTTCAGTCTTGCAACTTCTCAGTCCATGTCCAGAAGGCTGCAAATACTACAATGAAATTTGCCAGTTTTAACAACAATAATATTGTTCCAGCTTTTGCCAAACTGTTCAGAACAAAGGTGGTAAGCTTGATGTATGGATCATAACTCTATTTCTGTCACTTTTTCAGGGCAGTGGAATTGATTCTATTCTTTCTTTAAAGAACTTTGCTTTGTGTCCATCACTAGGTACCTAGCACACCTCTTCATTTGGAACTCATTTTTGCCTTTGATGTGACATGCATGAGAATTTGCTGCTGAAAATATTAGCTGCAATTAGTGTTAGCCTTACTAGGTAGACCAAACAAGAGAAGCTAATTTTACTTTATTGAAAAGCTACATTAACAGAACCTTGGAAGTCTGAAAGTACAATTGTCCTTCTATTGTTTTTTCACAGCCAAAGAAACTATAGCCCTTCCTAGCCTCCTGCCCTGCCCGCTATCAAGCTGCAGGATATGCTGTCTCTCATGACTCTGTTTCCACTTTGGTGGGAAAGTAACAGCATTCCTTGTGTCATGGCATATATTCATGCTGGCCATATGACTATGGAAGTATCTTCAAACAATGCTGGCTCCCTCAACTAGAAAATGGAGAGGAGCATTGTCCCCTAGAATTGGACTCAACTGGACATGGGAAATCTTTACCATTAACTTTATATGACTCTATTATTATGTCTGAGGCAGTATCTCTTCACCTTGTCTTCTTTAGACTTTCCCACAAACCATTACATTTAGTATTTATTTTAGAGTGGACTGCTAGTTCAGTCATCTTTGTTGACAGATCCTGTTAGCCAAGGACTTACCGTCTCTTTTTAACTGAATATGTGACCAAGGTTGGCCTTGAAATAGCCTTTATAGTGGCCAAGCAAAAAAAAAAAAGAATCAGTTATCTACAGGGAATTGGGGGAGGGGAAGGAGGAGGAGGAAGAGGAGGAGGAGGAGGAAGAGGAGGAGGAGGCATCTCTAGTTTTTATATTTTAGGAGTGTTACAAGACATGAAGTCCATGAATACAATGTCCTTTTCTAAGATCTCAAGGCCTACCTCTATATACTGTAGGCATTTTAGTTCAAAAATATTAGGACGGTTTGTAGATGTGTATTCTGGGATTATAAGGCTTGACAATGAGGGGTTGCCTTGGGATGAAATCATTTATAAATGCCACCTTTCTCTCATTATTATGGCTGATGTTTGGATGAAACTTCTCCTACCAAAAATAATAAATAATTAAGGACTGCTATGAAAGATTGTATTATGCTAATGTATTTCATTACATATATTAAATGAAGCAGCCTTGAGAACATAGTTAATTCCTTTATCTGCTCTGAACAGCTGTGGTAAGGATGAACAAAAAACCTGACCTGTAGCTCAACAAAGTATTAAAAAGAGATCAGATAGAAATGATAAATGCTCTAGAAAAAATAGTAGCTTAATCTAAATATAGTGAATAAGGATTCCATACCCAATGAGTATAGGTTAACTAAAAAAAGAGGGGGGAAAACTCTAATTAGCTACATAGCCACTGAATAAGCATTGCAAGACAGATGACAGAGTTCAAAAGGCTACAGTATTTATAGGTTTGAAAACAAGCATGACATAATGGATCTATTTCATTAGCTACATATATGCTGCTACCTTATATGGCAAAGTGTTCCATTAGTGAACTTAGATTCCCTAAGTATTGACTAGAAAGTAGACTTACTATTTTAAAAACACTAAAATATGCTTATATTTTAAATCTATTTTGATATGAACATTGTTTTTTTACTCCACATTACCTGTTTGCCTGGAGTTAATATTAGATAGATTTCATTTGCTGCCATCAGTTTTGAAAACTGGCAAAACTGTCCATAATGCAGTAACTTAATGTGGATTTACATTAATCTCTGGCCTTTGATACAAAAGGCTGTGCCACTCCTTGAAGAGCTAGTAAGTGCTACCAAAACAGCTCCATTCAGTTACAACAATTCCTTTATCTATCCTGATGTCCTCCTACTTTCTCTATCACATTTCTCTCTCTCAATGTCTCTCTTCATCAATCCCCACAGTTCCTAATTTCTACTTGGTCACTCTGCTGTTGAATCTGAATGTCAATCATCCAAGAAGAAAGAGCAAGGGAAACCTTGGGATGTTCCCATAAAAAGGAATGGAGTTATTGTGATGGAGATAGACAAGGCTTTCTACATAACCTCAAGAGTCTCTGTGGGCAAATCCTTGCTTTTTTCAAATTATGGAAAACCAAAGATTTAAAAGCAATTCACTGCTCAGGAGAATGTGTAATATGTGTGTGAATGAGAAAATCAGAATTTATGGGAAGGCAAAGCAATTACTGTGAAGAATTATTGCATATGTGCATCTCAGGATAATTTTCTATGCCACTCAAAGGCTGGTCTAAAACTCAGCCTGACTAAAGTTGCACTCTTCAATTTAGCTAAATGTCTCTCTTGTTTAAGAAAGTGAATCTTCATTACTTCAAGACAGAATGATGGCTTCCCTCTGCCTCTGAAATTAGGAGTGATGTTCTTTCAATAGTAAACCTGATATACAATTTGTAATACAGTATTACTGACTTGAGTTTTCCAAGAAAGGTGATGCAAAAATTAAGCAAATAAAATTAATACAATTAAAAATATAGGATTGTTTTTCTCAGTATCTTTTTTGTAATGGCATTGATTTGCAATTCCTCATTCTATTTAAAGTTCAATATTAACACAATTGTAATATATTAACTTTAGCCTGAAATCAATTCCAAAACTGAAGCCACAAGCCATTATGAAGTAATGGCAATGCTAATTTTATTCTGCCAAGTGTAAATTGACTGATTTATCACACCAGTATGGAACTGTATTACTCCCTTAATCTGTTTGCAAAGGAAAATGGACAAAGGAAAAAAAAGGTGTATTATACTATCTATACTTTGCTCAGAAAAGCAGCTAAGGCAGAAATCTACTCTAGGGAGAAGTGGGAATGACAGAAATGTTTGCTAAAGGAGATAGTAAAGAACAGATGTTCTTTGCTAGTGTAAGTCAACATGGGCCCATTGATTTTATAGCATCCCTAAGGAGATCTTTACCTCAATTTACTCATATTGCTTTAAACAGTCTGGTCTCTGTATGCTAAATCATGCCAGCAAGATGTACAGGGCTAGAAGAAATATCTATTTTTTCTGCTGGTTTCTCTGTGGAAGCCAAGGAAAGAAGAGAATCAGATGACAGGTAAGTGAAACTTCAGCAAAAACCTGAAGAGCAAAAGTCTAGGTTGATATTAACTCCATGATTTCCAGCAGGAAAGACCCATAGATATTGCAGCATGAGAAAGTGAGAGCTAGGAATCAAGACTTAGGCCAAAAATTATAACGGGGATTTAGCTAAAAAGTGAATAACCTGACATTCCATACAAAATTATCCCTGTTACAAAACTGAAACTCTAGAATAGGGTCTCCAGAATTAGGAGATCAAACTCTATCTTTTATTTCAACAGAAGAAAAAGTAATAAAGTCATTACTAAAGAATAGCAATATGAATCATATTCTTTAATGATTATACTATAGTATTTATTTTCTTAACTTACAAGAAATCAACTCTTTTGGAGGGTCCTATCTACTGCTTTTAAGAATGTGATTCCCAATATACCATTTAAAGTTGGCTATGAGTCCAGAAAATTAGGAACATAACCTAGAGTCAGAACGAAATAATAAATTACAAAGTTTGAGATTTTTACTCAGGCAAATTCCAAGCCTATAAAGATTTTTTGTGGTTATATTAATGCAGTGACATAATCATATAAAGATCATTATTATATACCAACATTGCACACATGGTTTGACAGAATATTGTTCAATGTGGTTTAGAAGCAAAGAGCAGTGAGACCATATTATCCAAACAAATACCCCAAATTAGGGCTTTTATATTGCCGTTATAGCCACACAAAAGCTTCTGTTATCCTGGTTTCATGATAGGCAAAATCTAACAATAGTCATTCAAACTTTAGTTGAAAATATAGCACATCAGTGTAACCAAATGTAGGATGCAATGAATAAGACCTTAATCATCTTCTTGGCATAATTCTCAGCTGAGATGTTGATTTTAAAACTTAGGTGACATTATAAGGATGCAGAAAGTCTTTCAGCTATGTCTTAGCAAGCAGTTTAGAATTGTAAAGGTTCACTCCTACCTTAAGATTTCTTTTTAAATGATCTCCATCAAAATTTTTCTCTTTGAAGTTTTGAATTCAGAACTATCTGATTTATTTTCAGATTGATTGTAATCAATCTATTGATTGGATCTAAGGCTAGATTTTCATGGAGAAAACTAGGAGTTGAAAATTATTTAATAACAATCAATCAATCACTCAACCAATCAATCAACCTATTAGAAATTCTCACTCATCTAATTATGAAAAGAGTAAATTATTGTTATTGTTATAAATTTTCTGATACCATAAAGGATTATAATATGCCTTCTGAGGAATTTATCAAAAAGAATCGTAAGGACCCTATATAAAATAAGAAGATAATGCACAAAATAGCAATTAGCAATACCAGACACAATTTATAATATCTAAATATTTGGTGCAGAGACTGAGTTCTAATCCCATTTTAGGTATGAAAGCTCCCTTGGTGATCTTGGGTCTGTCATTCTCTCTCAGCAAAACTCACCTCACAGGATTGTTGTTAGGAAATGGAAGGAGGAAGGAGTATTAGGTATTTATTATTATAAAAATAATAAAGACAGGATATAAATAAATACATAAATGAATTAAATTAAATTTTAATCTAGCCCCATACCAATATATACCTAATCATATCCACTTTAGAACATATCTGGGGAAGAGGGAAGAGGTCTAGGGAGGTTTTACTGTATATTCTCTCTGTTGTTATTTCTTCCTGTTTAGGAGTTGGTTCCTTCCATGTGTTCACTAATGGCACATATGTGCTTAAGGGAGCCTCTTCTACAAGAATATTCCCTGTGATTTCATTTTCATTTCATTTCATTTTATTCAATTTGTATCCCGCCCTTCTCCCGAAGGACTCAGGGCGGCTCACAACATTTTTTAAAACAAAAACAAACCCACATCCCCGCCGAATAAAACCAATTAAAACCCAAATATTTTAAGTTGTGACATTTAAAATTTTCTAAAAATGAACCCAATTTAAAATCCTCCCTAGGCCAGGCCCGCTTGCTGGAAAAGCCATGTCTTGAGGGCGCGGCGGAAAGTCAGGAGATCCGGAATCACCCGGATCTGGGGGGGTAGTTCGTTCCAGAGGGCGGGGGCACCCACAGAGAAGGCCCTCCCCCTGGGGGTCACCAGCCGACACTGCTTGGCCGACGGCACCCTGAGGAGACCCACTCTGTGAGCGCGTACCGGTCTATGGGAGAGAATCTGCGGCAGAAGGCGGTCTCGGAGATAGCCAGGTCCTATGCCATGGAGCGCTTTAAAGGTGGTAACTAACACCTTAAAGCGCACCCGGAAGGCCACTGGCAACCAGTGCAGCTCGCGCAACAGGGGTGTTACATGGGAGTGACGAGTCCCTCCCAACACCGCCTGCGCGGCCGCATTCTGGACCAGTTGAAGCCTCCGGGTGCTCCTCAAAGGGAGCCCCATGTAGAGAGCATTACAGTAGTCCAGGCAGGAGGTGACGAGAGCATGAGTGACTGTGCGCAAGGCGTCCCGGTCCAGAAAAGGCCGCAACTGGTGGATCAGGCGAACCTGATAAAACGCCCCCCTGGTCACGGCCGACAGATGNCTATAGTCAGCGATGGCGTCAGCTGACTATGCCGAGGCGCCGGCAACCACAGCCACTCGGTCTTGGAAGGGTTGAGCCTGAGTCTGTTCCTCCCCATCCAGACCCGTACGGCCTCCAGGCAACGGGCCATCACGTCAAGGGCAACGTTGGGGTGGTCTGGGGTGGAAATGTACAGCTGAGTATCGTCAGCGTACTGATGACTGCAGTAATGATGACTGCATGCAGAAATAACTGCCCCAAAATATTTGATGTGTTATCAATGTCAGGTGCAAAGAATCAGGACCATTCATAAGGTTGCAGCCTAGAAGATTTATTCAAGCCTATACAAAAGAATCTGGTTAACTAAAGTTCAACACTAAATTGACACCTGATAAAGGTAAACAGAATTGAGGAGGATTTGAAACACTTATGGGAATGCAACAACTCTAAGCTTATGATGCGCTTAACTCCGCTCCCCTGCTCTTCTCCTACAAAAATAGGAGTCTTTTTCACATTTTGAACTTTGGCCTGTACAGTAGATAGGTTGACACCTCCAGATCTTCTGACTAAGTTTGCAATTGGTGTTTCATCCTTTGCCCTTTAATATTTTGATATCAACAATCTACACATGAAAATTGAGTAATTAAGGAAGACAGCCTGCCCTGACCTTTCATTCCTGGGAACCTAGCATCCAGAACTGGCTGGCTAATGCATTCTTAAAATGGCTGATGGATTGTCTATTTGACAGGCTCCACTGGCAAATATCTCATGAAAATGTATTACATTTTTTTATTTTATTTTATCAAAAGGAGTTTATTGGCCACTTTATTTACTTGATACTGAAATGCTGATTCCAGGTATTTCAAGCACTTGATTTTTCTGGAGACTAATCCAGCCATCTTAAGATTTGTCTTCAATTATGACTCAATATGATCACTTGATTGAACATTGAATTGCAATAGTCAGTACTGGCAGCTTCACTAATATTTATATACACAACTTTTCTACTTGACATGATCTAAAACATTTGCATATCACTGAGCTAATTATTATTTTGCAGACCATTTTATGCATTGGCAAAATACCTCTTGCCCATTCTCATTGCATATCTAATTTACTGAGAGCAGAAGCTAATAACATTACAGTTGCTAATGTGACTAAGATGCATGAAAAAAGAGCAGCTATTTTGGTTTAATTTTTAGAGTTGCTCTGAAAGGATTTTTAAAAAGTGTTATGTCAAATACAACATTTTCATTTTTTGCTATGAATGCTCCTGCATTTTTTTTTATAGGGGAAGGGTTTTTTCCTGGCTGAAAGTAAAATGATAGAAGCACTTATATATTATTTTGTAATAACAAGCATAATGAAATATCTTCAATTCATCCCATCCACTGAACTTTAGTAAGACATTTACTTTCCCTGTTTCCCTTAAGCCTGAGGGTCCCATGAGATGCTGTGCAAAAAAACAGTGAACAGAAGTGCAATTATAAAAATGCTGCAAGAAGTACTTATTTTATTACAATTTTGGCCCTATCTAATTGCAAGGCATTCTGTTCAAATTGGATTGAATTACCTTTTATACACAGCTGACTTCTGTTGTTCAGCAATTTCAGTTTTGTTCTTTGGTTGATTTGACTTTCATCAGTAGATTCTATTAGAGGATAACTATAATGAGCTAGACATTTTCTAGCTGCAATCACAACTGTTCTTTGAACTTACAATTTTAAGATGACCCCATCCATATGATTACACTTATGCCTGGAATTGAGATTGATCAAAAATAGGGTCTTCTATTTTGTCACAGATTTCATAACTTGTGAAGGTAGGAATAGTTTTTCAGCATTCAGAAATCCAATAACATTCAAGGACATTCTGGAGGATTTTGGAATGTTCTATTTCTGAAAGTCTGGGTCTAAATCTGTGACTGAATGAATTTAAAGTACCAGTGTGCTACCTTGATTGCCTTCTCATAAACTCAGAAATTACAAAATCAATCTTTAAAATGGAACATATTTGAGATGCATTGCATTGTATTTAAGCTTAGTAATTCTTGCTAAAGAATTAAGAAAGGCAGTTTGGTATAATGATTAAGACACTAAGCTTGACCATGAGTTCTAGCCCTGCCTTACACCAAAAATCAACATAAAATCAGTGAACAATGTTATTTCAATTTCCAACTAATGTTTGACGTTAATCTAAAAGAAATAGATGTGCTATACTTTCTGACAACTTTCAAATTAAAATTAAAAGAACATTATTTTAATTTGGAAGAGAAAGAGGAAGGGATAGACCAAAAAACCTTACTTCAATCTTCTGGGAATATCATTTAGTCACCACTGTATTATTAAGCCCCCTGGCCAAAGTAAAATTGGTTGTCTGTGCTTTAAAGTAAGTAATAAAGTCCTGGGCAGAAGAAAAGGACAGATTTATGTTTGAATGTGACTTTATTTGAATGCTTACATCTTCACTAGCAGGAAAGATACAGACTGGTTTTCATGTCATTTATATAAACCTCCAGACATGAATGATGATTAAAGCAGAAGAACATTTTTGCAGGATGGAATCCAAATAAATGAAAACATTTAGGTGGCAGGTGTTCCAAAAATCCTCTTAACCCTGATGGGGAAAAAGACAGATGCTGTATTAATCCTTCTGAATTTTTGGTCTTCTACTTTCTGAAATGTTCATATGAAAGTTTAACTCAGTCTACAGATTCAGAATCCAGAAGAACTAAGCTTCTCTCCAGATAGCTCCATGTCTTCTGGGCTTATCTCTGTAGAAATCTTCAGTCTCCTTTTGGCATTCAAAATATATTGGTGTCTCAGAACATATGACAGTAGGCTTAGAGAATCTCATAATCAAAGAGTACTCCCATTGAGATTCCTTTGATTAACATATCACAGCCAGATGCACAATGAAAAAATATTAGTGGGTTTTTCTCTTTCTTTTTTTCATCAAGAACATCATGAAGAGTGTAATGCAAAATACGTGTTTCCTTTGCCTTTTAAATATTCTCTGGACTGTGCCCAAAAGTTCAAACTTAAATACCTGATATATTAAATTTTAATCCACACATGAGAAAGTATTTAAAAGTCAGGCTTGATTGGAAAGCCAATGGGAATATTATAAACAGAAGTCGTTCTAACCTATTCCTACTGATAATATACAGGCTGTTTCCTCCTCCTTTTGCAATTGGGAAATCTGGAACAAAGGGTAAAGCAATATGTTCTTGTGCCAAAGCATTAAGTATTAGGGTGAGGTGGGGAAAACAGACAAATTTTACTACTTTTTGTGACATTTCCTCTTAGTGAGGCTACAGGAAATTTATTTTTAGGTTACAAAGAATTATTGGGGAGGGGCTATCAGTTGCATATATTTCTTCTCCCAATTTAAATTTATAGTGAGCTAAAAATCTGCCTTGCAGTTTCTCAAAAGATACTTTTTTTCTATTTTCTTTATTGCCTCAGATCTTGATGTCATTTGGGGAGGCTCTGATGTCATGGCTCTCAATACCAATCACACATTTAATTGCCCTTCTGATAGCTCGTTAAAAACAATGTGCAATGAAAAGTTTTATTTACCCAGTGATGAAAGTCTTTATCCACAGTGCAATAATTCAGAAGTTTGAAAATATTTTAATCAAGAGAGAGTTGAAAGACATGCACTCATAGTGGCATCCCAAACAGGAAATAATCTTGACTTTACTGGCAAAGAAATCAAGCACTAAAACCAAAATGGGAAAATGTACTATCTAATAACAATTAAAGAAAAATGAGAAGAATCCAGCTTTGGTTGGTATGTGTCTGAACTGGAGAAGAAAGCTTCAGTTGTATTGCTTAGAGGTGAGCAGTATACTAGCTGGCCTCTATCTAACCCAGAACTAGAACATTCTGGAATACTTTTTTCACAAGAACAAGATTATACAAATTGACAAATTATTAGAATCCACATTTGTTGGCTAGAAATTGGGAGTTCTAGTCTTATTTTAAGCACAAATTTAGTTGGGTGAACTTTGGTCCATAAGGTCTTATAAGATCTATAAATCTGGTCTTATAATCTGGTTTATAAGACAAGAACTCCCAGTTTCTAGTCTTGTGCCTTAACCACTACATCTTTTTTTTTTGGCTAGACTCTCTCAGCCCTAGAAAGAAGGCAATAACAAACCATTTCAGAAAACTTGCCAAGAAAACTGCAGGGACTGGTCCAGGCAGTCAACTTTGACTTGAAGTCAGAAAACAATAATTTTGAGAAGGACATGGGGAAAAAAATCTAAAATGTGAACAAGGTGGAATAGAAGAGGGATAGAAGAACATTTGCTATAACTATTTCTAAGGATGAAAACATAATACAGAATTTCAAATATAAATTAGAAGTATGTTTTGTTTGTATTTAGAATCTCAATGCATGTTTTCCATTTATAATCCTGCTTCACATCTTAGTTCCATTTTCCTTTGTGTATGCAATTTCCAGATATTTCTCCCTTCTGGATGCTGACAGACATCTATATGTTCTTATGGTTTTCTGGATTGGAAGAATGGATCATTGGAGACAGCTACATAGTGTGGTTATGAGAAAACAAATGAAAAATAGGGTGTCATGAAATCCAGAACTGAAACAAATGTTTGTCATACAAGTCTTCTCAATACTAAGTGAATGAAAGTCTTTTCCAAATTTATACTTCACTTGTGATCTATGCTTCAGCTTAATCTGATGGACATCTCTATTAGAAACTATACACTGCAAACAGAATACATGATCTATTTCATCTTGACAAGTTAGTTTCAAGCTGAAGGCTTCCACAACTTTGTCTAATAGTGTGACTTTTTTTTCCAGTTTTTTTTTTCTCCAAGGAAATTCTGGAATTTGGCTAACCAGGAGAACTGAAATTTCTCTGTTGTCAACAGTGTCTTTTTGGATGTGTTTATCTCTGATACATATGTGACAAATAAGATAGAGTCAGAAATATATGTTATTTTATTTGCCTCTTATTTTGGAGAAGATCTAAAAAAATAACATTTTAAAAATTGTATTAATTTATACAGTCACACAACTTGCATTTGCAACTCCAGGTGGCATATCTCCAAATTACTCCATCTTTTCTTGTATTCATATCTCACTTCGTATTCATACCACACTTTGAACAGATTATCCATGTTGAAAAGAAAATTATTATTTCAATACTAGCCATAAAATACGTTCAAAAATCAGTCCTAAAATGAACTGAGTTGTTTGGAGCTTACTTTCTGAGTATGCATACTTATCACCAATATTCAGAGAAAAAAATGTTAAGGTTCTCAAATCTTTGTGAAGGAAAGCCATTTCTTTAATCTGTTTACTAATATATCCCAATACATATCTATCTGTGACCTTTACTCTTCTCTCTACGCTATACTCAATATATTGACCTTGAATTGATTAGAGTTATCTTTAAAGTAATTGAAAGTCATTTAAGCCATTGATCTTTGCCATAATTAACTTGTTCAATTAATTTCAATTGGTCTAAGCAGATTCCTCCTCTTCTTTCTCTACTTTGCAAATGAAGAACTAAGGAATAAGGATACTTATACTTAAAGATGTACTTTAAAATCTGAAAAAATTAGTGAATCATACTAGAACTCCGAAATAGAATGAGCAAAGGAATATGTTCATAAAAATAGGAAAACATTGAAAACATATGTTCCTATTATAATATTAAATCTAGTATCATCCAATCAACCTAACATGTAGTAAATTTCAGGCAATGAATAAATTATTACCCCACATAGGATAGAATCACATAATTCATTAATTAACTACCATGACATATCTTGACAACCACCAATTTGGATGAGTTTAATAAGCAGATCCACATTGATTTATTTATATATGTATTTACTGGCTATCAGTCAGGATAGCTATAGTTTACTCTGAGTCAAACTCATGGGAAGGAGCTTTATAATAATCGAGTCACTTCAGAAAGGATCCTTTTCTAGTGCCCCAAAGCTAGATAAATGTTGCTAATGAATTAGAGAGCAACACAAAATTAACTATCCTTCAAATAAGCTGCCCAATTCAATCTTTAAAATGAATGCCTTGAAATGAGCTCTGGGGTTCCATTAATCAATAGAATCGATAGACAATTGTATTGGGAGGCTCAATCAAAGGCTACTTTGTGGCCCAGGATCAGCCATATTCTTCATATTTTTTTAAAGGGAAATAAACCTATTTTTATTTTTTTTAATCTGAAAGAAAGACAAAACACTTCTATAAAAGCTGATTCTGCTGATATGATGAAGAATAAAGTGTAATGAGTATTTCATGAATAGTGCCTGTTTCTTTGCCTTGAACATTTTAGGTAATCAATTATCTATAATAAGGAAGGGGGAACCATACTTTCCTGTGAGTCATCTTGAATACTTTATTCACTATAATTCCTTTTATTGCAAAGAGCCAACTTTTGCGTTAATATGGTTAAATTTATTCTCATAGAAAATCAGATGTAATTTAGAATTTAGTTTAGATCTGCAATTCAAATGAAAACACTTCATAGAAGAAGTGCGGCAGGATAGCATATTGCTTTTTAAGGAATAGATATTGGTTGGGAATAAATTCAAAAGACCATTATTAGTCAGGGGAAAATGATATCTTTTAAGTTAAATTAAAATACAAATTACTGTACTAATAAATTAATACTATGATTAATGCATTTGATCATTGCATGTGATCTGAAGAAATGTATTTAAATTTTATTAAAACTGCTCAGATTTCAAGAGGGTTTTATGCATATGCAAGAAATGATTCTGAATATCTCAGCAACTTTTCATGCCAATGACTACAGCATCCTTCTGAATCAGCTCCAGGATTGTTTTGCAATGTTTCTCTTCCTTCCTTTGTGGTTCATTCCAATCATATTGGGGGGAGCAAAGAAAGGTTTGGCCTTAAGCCCCTGCTGTGTATGGTGCTGCACTTCTTTAGCAACTAAATAACAATACTGGATGAAGTTCCTTTGATGGCCCAGAATGCAATATCATTACTAATCTGATGACAGCCAGTAATGCATCTCTATCCTTGGCTGGGCAGCTGGTGCTATTGCAGTGTTGAACTAGTACTTGAGACTGTAAGGGTTGGAGGGGAAAGAAACAGATTTAATCCAACTCTAGCAATAGTTTTTGTCCCCCACCCCACTGTCCCAGAGCCTGGTAATGTGTCATCTTTGACTCTTGTCAGGATAGCACTTCCCTGGAGAGAGCTGATAGACCTTTAGAGGTCCTCTTGGACTCATGATTCCTATTTAAAGAGCAGATTGCATTTGTGGCTATGGGAGTCCTTTTTACACATTCATATTGTGTTTCAATTCCAGCACTGGAGGACCTTGCTGTCAGTCATTCATGCCTTGGATATTTTCTGGTTGAACCCTAAAATGTGGTCTACATGTAAAACCCTCGTCTGCTTCCTGGAAGTTACAACTGGTTTAGAATGCAGAGGTATGTGCTGTGTTGGGTGCCTCTTGGCTTGCCCATGTTGCATTCTCTTGCATAAGTTGCATTGGTTCCCAGTTATTTTCAATAGGCAATTGAGGTGGTGATTATTGGTTTTAAAGCTCTACATGGCATGAGGCTAAGTTATCTGTGGGATGACCGCTCTCTGAAGGTATCTATCCATTTTATCAAATTGAATAGAATGGGCAAGGTTTAAGTTTCTTTCCTTAAATGTTGCCATTGAGTGAGACCTAGGATGTGTAACTTTCCTGTGACCACTCTTCTCCTTGAGATATGGTAGGTCCTACTCTCTTAGCCTTTCAAAGCTAGTTCTTCACCCAAGTGATGGGACACAATGTGGTTGGAACCTGAAGATAATGGTGGTGGTTGCATCGGAAGAGAATGATCATGGAATCTGATATTTGCTTTTACTGTATTGGTTGTATTTTGTTTTTTTCTGCTATTTTAAGACACAACTCAGTGTAGGCTATATAATCCCTTTAAATAGTTGTTTTTCTGTAATTGGAGTTTCCTGTATTTTAAACTATATATGCACTTATACCTTTGCTTCTCTTCGAACAACATTATTTATTGAACCTTTGCCAGTTTGGGTAATTCACTTTTAAGAATATTGTATTTGCTTTTTGTTTTTAAATTTCCATCAAATCTTACACAATTAGCAATTAGAGCAATTTTGTACTCTGTTTCCTCTATATATACCAAACTGCAGTCACAATTCTCATCACACTTCACAGGAAAACACAGTCTTTTCCCCCTTCCTAATATCCTCAATCACTGTAATTATGGAACTCACATCAAGACTTAGAAATAATTATTTTTCACTGGTGATTTCTTTTGCATAGCCCCAACAGAGCCATTTTGGTACATTGTCCTTATTATGCTGTATTTCTAATTCTTAGTGAAAGAAATTATTCAGTTATCAGTTAGTTTTGGTTTTACGTGAGCAAGGCGATCAAACTGGTCAGTCCTAGAGGAGATCAACCCTGACTGCTCTTTAGAATGCCAGATCCTGAAGTTGAAACTCAAGTACTTTGGCCACCTAATGAGAAGGAAGGACTCACTGGAGAAGAGCCTAATGCAGGAAAAGATTGAGGGCAATAGAAGGGGATGACAGAGAATAAGGTGGCTGGATGGAGTCACTGAAGCAGTAGGCATGAGCTTAAATGGACTTCAGAAGATGGTAGAGGACAGGAAGGCCTGGAGGAACATTGTCCATGGGGTTGCGATGGGTCAGACACGACTTCGCAACTAACAACAACAACAAATACCATCCACTTCTTTAATTCTAAAATGAGTTATAGCATCAACACTTGAAGAAAGGTCTCTCTCTCTCTCTCTCTCTCTCTCTCTCTCTCTCTCTCTCTCTCTCTCTCTCTCTCTCTCTCTCTCTCTCTCTCTGTGGTTTATTAAAACCTAACAGCATTTTCATATGCTATTTTATGGAAGTGATGGATGAGCCTGCCAAATTTGTGAATGCCGGAGGATAACTGCATTCTAGTACAAAATTCATACTTTTTACATCACCTATGGAGAAAAGGAGGACAAAATAATCAGTGAGCAGAATAATCCAGCATTCAATTTTTACATTCATGTTTAGAATGGATATAGACTATAACTGATTGTGTGTGTGTGTGTGTGTGTGTGTGTATGAAAATGTCTCAGATAGGTTCCTACATAGCTAATCACCTATCGCTTCATTAATCACAGTAATAGGGAATGTTAATAATTTCTGTTTTTCTGGTGTACTAGTGAGTAGCTAGGCTAGAAATGACAAAGTAGGAAATCAAATACTGTAATTAATACAAGAGTTTTCAAATATGGATTATAAA
>NW_015387556.1:0-6186 GCF_001527695.2 Protobothrops mucrosquamatus
AGTAAATAGGCACTTCCAAGTTAGGTGGATTTTTTGCAATATCAGAATATTCAGGTCTAATAATTTCAATTTTTCCATGTATCTTCTGTACTAGAGACAAATTCCTTGCGTGTCTAATTCACTTAACAAATGTGATACTAACTTAACAACTGCAGTGACTCACTTAGCAACTATGGCAAAAAAGGACATAAAATGCGGCAAATTCACTTTAAAACTGTCTCACTTAACCAGAGAAATGTTGGGCTCAATTGTGGTCATAAGTCAAGGACTACCTGCATATAAAAGTCATCCAGCCAATTTCAAGCAAAAAAGATTTTTCAATGTGCAAAATATGGGTCTCCCCTAATGATATGATATCAACATATTTTTATACAAGCCATTTTTGAAATGAATTCCTATGCCTACCAATATTATGCATATCTTCAACCACATGAAAGGATAATTCTTGGCTGAACTCAAGATTTTGGATTGAACCTTAGAGACAATTCATATCATTGGGAAAATACCAGAATGTTCTTCTCCAAACAGATAGGCTTAAGATTTTGTGTTTTAAATTATAGCTACTAAACTTCTAAGCCAAGATGTGATTTCAGTGAAGATTAAGTCATTTTTGAAAGAATGTGATTCAAAAGCAAATGTTTATATTTATTATGTTATATTAATTTCTCTAATTAGTTCTAATCTCAAAGGAATCCATCATATTTGCAGCATGCTTACCAGAGATACATAATGGCAACTCCATGTAACCATCAACACACTTTCTGACTGATGAAGCCACAAGGACATATCCTTCACTGCACTGAAATTTCAGGCTATCATTACTTTGAATAAACCGAGTTTTTCTTTCGCCTCCAAATGCAAACAATTTTTTTGTTGATAGTTGTTGTCTTGTGATACGGCATGGTGCTAAAAAACAGAAAATAAGGTAGATTTTCTCAAGGGAAGTAATTTTTCCATTGGTTTCCCTCTATTCCATAGTAACACAGTGGTTAGAATGCAGTATTGCAGGTTAATTCAGCTCACTGCCAGGAATTCGATCCTCACTGGCTCAAGGTTGACTCAGTCTTCCATCCTTCTGAGGCTGGTAAAATGAGAACCCAGATTGTTGGGGGCAATATGCGGACTCTGTAAATTGCTTAGAGAGGGCTGTAAAGCATTGTGAAGCAGTATATAAGGCTAAGTGTTATTGCTATTGCTAATACCTTTAAAACATTTTCTGAGCTATCCAATAAATATTATAAAGTCCTTCGTTGAATTAATCCCATCCTAATATCTGTAATGAGCAGAAAAATTAAACTTGGGGGACTGGAGGAACAGCCACTAACAAGACAACAAATCAGATAAAAGAAATCTGAATCCGGACCAGAAATGTTGACTCCATAGCAACAGAAGTCACTTTTCTACTTTACTGACCATTGAATTTGAATCCAGATGTAACCAGATCCCACAGTTAATCAGCATTCCACTTAAGTAAATATAAGCTTCCAATTGAACATCTTTAATTATGTTCACTGATATGCTTGCATATCAGTTTAATTTGAATCAGTTTAATTTTTCCAGATTTCAAATGAAAGAAGCTGACACTGTAGAGGGAATATTGGATTCAAATTCAAACTAATTCTCAAAAAAAGTGGCAGCTGCAATTTTATATTTTCTTCCAGTTAAAGAAAGCATGATGACTTACCCAAGCATTTTGGTGGATGAGGTGTCCATTCTTGACCCTTACACTGAATCCATTCAGGTCCTTCCAAGATATAACCAGGATTACACCTGTATTGCACTTGGTCATTTTCCAGGTATTTGGCTTTCTCAGTACTCACAATTTCCCCAAAGTCAATTTCATTTGGTTCTTCACATACTGAAATTACATTTACATAAAATTATCTTAACCTGCTTAGACAAGTTTACTTTTCCTATTTAATTTCATGAATGTGTCATGAACTGTGAGATAACAAGCTTCCTGCTCTAAACCAAGTTACACAATTATTTCCCACTTTTATCTTAACTGGAAACTAATACCTGCTGGACATTTAATCCTCACTAGAGGTAGT
Source organism: Protobothrops mucrosquamatus (assembly GCF_001527695.2). Taxonomy (NCBI): domain Eukaryota; kingdom Metazoa; phylum Chordata; class Lepidosauria; order Squamata; family Viperidae; genus Protobothrops; species Protobothrops mucrosquamatus. The sequence goes on from NW_015387556.1 coordinate 2,052, forward strand.
CCTGGATTTAGTTATCATCTGAACTCCCAGGAACTTACCTGGAGAGGAGCTTATGACGCAGATTCAGTCACCCTTCTACATAGTCACGAGCGCACTTTGGTGCTGTGCAGATTAGCTGCATTTATGGCCATTGCTGCATCCCATGACCTTGTTTTCTGACAGTTTTGCTGAAAACCAGCATTGATTTCTAATTTCCAGCAAAAGTGCATCAACAATGAACTATTTAATATCCATGGATTTGCTTATCTTACGGTGGTCGTTGGAAGGCTGATTGTTGGAATCATGGTATTTATTTAATGACCACCACGAAAAGGGCTGTGAAAATCTAATCAGTCATGTGACCGATCCATTTTATGACCATAACAAGTTATGACCATGATGAACAGAGTCCAAGTGGATTATAACTCCAAGACTACCTGCAATATGCAACCTTCCCTTGCTGATGCCTAACCTGAACAACGCTGAGGATGCAAGCTACTTTACTAAACATAACCCAATTGATTAAAGTGGGCAAACAACTCCCAGGCAATCATAAAAACAGTGATAAATAAATGACTGGGTCAAAGGGTCTATTCGTATGAATGTAAGCAAATGTATTCTTAGCTCCTGTTTCTTGTGAATATTATCCTCCGTGTCTTCTCCTAAAGGATATTCTTACCATGACTTTAGATATCTACTCATTACTTTTGTATTTATCCTGATGTAAACATAACTGAGATACATCTTTAACATTTCAAACCTTTGACATATGCATAAAAAGTTAAAACATCTCTTTTGCATAAAAGGTTACATAAGCTGCAGACATTATGTGTTGTAATGGTACACCAAAGCATTGATGAATCATAAAATTACTTCCTCTATAGGGAAGTATAGAGAAAAATAACCTATTCTAGTTAACACTCTCTTGTGGATTTCAGGAAAGCATAAAAAGCTGTAGCACTAATAGATTTTCTTCTACATATGCACAGAAAAAAAAACTGATTTTGAAAACTATATTAGGATTTATTGCCAGGAAAAGCCCTGTTTGTCTGTAATGTCTCATTTTTAGAACATTTGCATCTGAGTGGAAATATGATGTAGAAATATATTCAGTGATTATGTTCCATTTTTACATCTCTTCATTTCAACTTTTGGGTATCTTTTTTTGTTTATAAGTAAAATAAAACTTTAAGTACAAATACTTCAGTGAAAGGGCCTGGATAACTCAGTGGAGACTAAAATATATGAAGAACAGTTGCAGGAATTGGGTATGGCTAACCTAAAGAAAATAAGGACATGATAGCAGTATTCCAATATTTGAAGGGCTGCCACTAAGAAGAAGGAATCAACCTATTTTCCAAAGAAGGCAAGACAGGAAACAAAGGATAGAAACTAATCAAGGAGAGAAGCAACTAAGGAGAAACTTCTTAACTGTGAGAACAATTAACCAGTGGAATGGCTTACTTTCAGACGTCATCACCGGAGACTTTTAAGAAGAGACTAGACAGCCACTTGTCTGAAATGATATAGAGTCTGCTGCTTGAGCAGGGGATTGGACTAGAAAGCCTCCAAAGTCTCTTCCAACTCAATTATTCTGTATTCAGTACTCTATTCTGTATTCTGTTCTGAGGTAAACTTTTATATCCATCTTAATATAGACATGGTAATCACTTGGTTATTATTGTATCAAGGTCTTTATTAACTGAAACAAAATCCCTCAAAAGAGTGTGAATTTACAGTACGGATACAAAGCGATTTTCTTATTCACAAATCAGTTGCTGAAAAATCTTGTGATTGAGAGGGAAATTGTAATTATAAGTCTGTGATATTCTTAAACTATCTGCCATTATAAATTTCCAGAAAGCCACAGATGGAAAATGAAACTCTTTAGTTTCACCAAAACTAACCGTCCCTTTAATGAATGTAGCAGAAACTGTTTCCCTCAGTAACCCTTTGATTTGTCTTCTTCTTAACTTACCATTTTGAGAAGAGTAGCCTGGCCAGAGAAGAAAAGCAGCAACCAGGAGCAGCCAGCCCTTCATAGCTCTTCAGGCAATGTCTGAACCACCAAATCTCAGTTCAGCATTTTGGCTATCTCAGCTGATTTCTTCCAACTATTACCATCCTTTCCTCTTTTTATGTTTATTTGTTGTCAATAAATCTAGGAGGAGTAAATATTACTGGAATAGTATAGCAACAAACAAACCAAGCAATAGTTCAGCTTTTCAGGCAGTGCTTCGAACTCTTCAGAAGGAAAAATTATCACTTGCATTCCAAAGTAGATAAGTAGCAGAAGTTAACAGCAAAATTATTACACAAACTGATTTCTCATTTTTCCAGTTCTTAACACTGTCTTTTTATTGTAAAGCACCCAGAATGACTCAGAGGAAGTGGACAGTGTAGAAATTTGATAACTAATTAAATTACATTTGATATCTGACATACCTATTTTGCATTTATTATGTAAATATTTATAGGAACCACAAGTTTGCAGCTATCTAATAATTTATTTAAATAGCTTTGAAGTTTAACGATCTTTAGCCAAATGTAGTTAATCATTAGCCAAACCTACCAGGGAGACTGTTTGTACACTGGGATTTTTTTTTTCTTCCAGATACTGCAGATCTAGGATTGGGTTGCACTTCTATGAATATCCAGATGGACAAAATAATATCAACCCCCAGGGCTTAGAGCAGAGAAAATAACATTACCTCTTATCAGAAGGATGCAAAATATACCCTTCTCCTCTTACTAACCAGGAAAATTCCCATGCACAAGGGAAAATGTGACATTACATTTTATTTTCCTTTTTCCCATTTCTTTGTCTTTTAGAGAAAATATGATGTCACCAGTTACCAGTTTATAATACAATTTTCTTAAATTCAAAAGTCTCATCATTTTTACAGGTTTGTATAAGAAGTATTCTTTGCTGCCAGTGCCATCTAACTTCTCTGAAGAAAACAATACATATATTATCTGTCTTGTACGTTTTGAATTGAATCAAAAAGATATCAACATCTTGTATTGTTCGTGGAAACACTTTTTATCTCCACCAGGACCTGCAATATTCGATAACCGTAGCTAGTACAATAAATGTACTACTGACCACCATGTTTCTCAGTCTGGCTTAGTTCATAGGGCTTTAATACAAACTTTTCTGCATTCCTTTTCCTCCAGCCTCATCCACATACCATCAAGCCACAAAATTGGGTAATGCAATACCAAAACTCAACTGGCATAAACCACAACTTATGTCACATATGTCAGAAGGATATTGTATAGATGAAATAAAAGTTTGCATAATGACATGCACTGGATATCACAGATTCTTTCCCTTTCTGCAGAAACCCTTCTATACTTTGCCCATGATCAGCAACTGGAAATTCGTTTCAGGGAACCTCTTACTCTTTACACTTTGCATGCCCAAAGAATCTGCCCAGAACCACAGTTATTGTCCATTTGTGTATCATGTAAAAGAGCTGAAGAAGCATCATGAGAAGGAAGGCCTTTAACAACTTTCAGAAGAAAATCAATCTCTTCTTCTAATGCTCTCTGGCTAGCCAACAATATATCTTTATCACAGTTTTGGTAACAGCATGAGAAGTTAGAAGACTGCATATGTTTCTCTGTTGTCTGTGGCAGGACTCTTAATATAATGCCTGAATATAAGAGGTTTAGAAAAATGAAAAGCAGGATGATTGATTGCAGGATGGATAAAGTAAGGCCTAGTCCAGTCTTGCAACAATAACTTCCAGTATTCAGTGTCAGGAAGACTTCAAGCCCTAGCTTTGGTAAACATTGCAAAATGGATTGGCAGGAACTGGCAAAAAAGGCTGTTTAAATGATATTTATGTGTGTGTATGTATGTATGTAGATATGTAAATATATGTGTTTATACTTATATTTGTGTGTTTGTGTGCATGCATGTTTGTGTGTATTTTATTTTTTTTATTTAATTTTGTATACCGCCCTTCTCCCATAGGACTCAGGGCGGTTCACAGCATATTAAAAACAAATACTATATACAAAATACAAAGATACAAAACTACAAAATACAAACCCCAATAAAAGCCGAATTAAAAACCAAATATTGCCAGCTGTGTTTCATTAAAATTAATTTTAAAATCATCCCTACCTAAAATCCTCCCTAGGTCAG
>NW_015387556.1:9449-12246 GCF_001527695.2 Protobothrops mucrosquamatus
CTGGAGCCATCGGGAAGGGCCGTTGGGGAGGCCGTTGGGGAGGGCCACCGGAGCCACCGGAGCCACCGAGGAGGACCGCTGGGGCCGCCGGCGAGGGCCGCTGGAGGGGGCCGCTGGAGCCATCGGGAAGGGCCGTTGGGGAGGCCGTTGGGGAGGGCCACCGGAGCCACCAAAGAGAACCGCCGGGGCCGAACGGGCCATCGAAGGGGCCGAGGAGGCCGCCGAAGGGGCCGCCACGGCCGGGAAAGACCGGGAAGGCCAGCCAGACACATACCCGGTCAACATGGAGTCCCCGCGTCCCCGCGTCTCCTCGTGCACCGAGTCCCGATCCCGGGAGAGAGAGTCACCCAGGGAAGGGTCTCCGGACCTCCGGGGACCTCTAAATCGCCCCTCTGCTGTCTTTTCGAGCTCCGCTGCTACGGAGCTACCCGGAGCCGCCCGCCATCTTCAGGCATGTATATATGGATGTACTCATGAGTCAGACATGATTGACAGGGAAACCTTTATCTTTATATAAATTTAGATCATCACACATGACAGTGAATGTTCCCTGTGAATAAAAGTGTTGTGAAAGAGCTATTTAGGCATACGCCATGATGAAACCATTGAACTCAATCAGGATCAGAACATCTATTCATCTTAGCTAATATCTGGGAGAATTTACATATTTTTAGGAAATAAAAAATGAAAATCATTTTTGCAGATGAATTTTATTCATTTAATGAACTTAACACTTCTTCATTCTAAAATATCAATTTCAATCTTCCATTGTCACTGATTTAAGAAGGGCTAATGATTGGTAATTCTCATTAATCAAATGTTTTGGCTAAAATTTATACATTGTTACATTATTGAAAAATGTATATCACATATAATAGTTAAAGATGGCCTATATATTTGTTGAAAATTGCATTACCATTTTACCAATAATAATAAGTACTAAAATGCAGCTTTTAGAAAGTAGACTTTTATCTTCAAGATCCATAGTCAACAGTTGCAGACAATCCAGAGTTCGTGGATTGAACAAACACAATGAAGCTTCATGTAGGGTTATTAAAGAAAATTATTCGTGATTACTGACGTCCACATGCTGGTTAAAATGGGCTGCTGTCATTCATTGTCTGAGGCCTACAAAATAAAATGTGAGCTTGCAAGTTATATTTTAAAGAACTATTTCTTATATCTCTTTCTCTGTAGCAGACTGCACCCTAGATAATTTTACATTATTAAATTGATTCCACACATGGGTAATATGGCTGAAATATCCGACATGATTATCGCTGTACATTAAACCAAGTGGCCAAAATGGAGATTTTTTTCTAGAATAGATTGTAGAGCATTCTGTTAGTAAGCAATTCTTTCCTCCTTTTCTTCCTCTGCAAAATCACTGTTGATAACAATAAAAGTTTAAGTGTTTTACAAATGTTGAGACTAATCAGGATTTGTTTTATATTTTAGGATCTAAATTCTGGCAGGCAGAGGAGACCAGAAGCATAACGTTTAAGATGAGTAGGAAAACTGGACTGAATCCAAATTTACATTTCCTCAGAGTAGACCTTCTCAGAAATCCATTGGGTAAATTGGACAAGTCATCACTAAACAAAATGTCTTTGATTGCAACCCAAGAATTTTATAGTGAAAAATTCAGGCTGATTCAGATCAAACGTGCTGCACTGTGGCCATTGAAATCAGTGAGAATATCCCCCTGAGGATAAATTAGAGTTTCTCCTCACTTCAGCACCAGAAGAGAGGAATCTGCCAGGATTCAGAAAAAAATGAAATGAGGGCAGCTATTTGAATCTCTCTAACCCAATCCTCATTGTTTTTAAATACATCACTTACCACAGTCATAGACACTTCCTCTCTGTTGTTCTGAATGAAAGGAAAATTATTTAAATCATGGAATCCCTAAGGATTTCCTTGGCTTAGAACAATTGCAGAAAGCAAGGTTGGTTTAGAATGAGAATAACATAGAAATGTTATCATTACTACTGCTTGGTATACTAATCTCCTTCCACCATTATTATTTCATAAATAATCACTCATTGTCAATAAAGCAATTCATCCTTCATTAACAATAAAGCAATTTCTGCACTAGAAAGAAACCAAATACAAAGAAACTAAAAAAAAACTGCTTACCTCCACACAGAGCAGGGGGGTTCCAACCATTAGCAGTACATTTAGAAATTTTGCGGGGGAGTCTCATAACTTTAAAAAATTTATTTCTACGACAGAATATCGTAATTTCATCATTGTACATGTATTGAGATCGGCTAGGTTGAATGTAGCCTTTCCTCACTTCTGGAGGGGGACACTGAATTTCTACAGAGAAATATGAATAGAGAAACATAGTCAATAAGTCACTACCTATGAGACTAATGCATTGCAAAATGAGGAGAGATCCTCATGCTATAAATCAGGGGTAGTCAACCTTGGCTCTTTTATGACTCGTGGACTTCAACTCCCAGAATTCCTGAGCCAGCTTAGCTTAGCTGGCTCAGGAATTCTGGGAATTGAAGTCCACAAGTCATAAAAGAGCCAAGGTTGACTACCCCTGCTATAAACCTTAAAGTGAACCTATAGAATTTAATTTGTTTTATGATTTTTTTTTCAATTTGCTTTGGGACCTTTATCTGACTTATCCTGCCTTTATTGCTTTATAAGTAATTAAAAGTGGCAAAAACATAATACTATTTCATCCTATTTTAACCTCAAAACAACCATATGATGTAGGTTGAGCTGAGATAGACTGATTGCCCAAAAGTCACGCAGCTGACTTACATTATGGCATAATCTT
>NW_015387556.1:12738-39719 GCF_001527695.2 Protobothrops mucrosquamatus
TTCAGAAGTTAGTTGAGATGTCTGAGCCATCAGGGATGTAAACGGTCTCAAAGTTAGAGGCAGGATTTTTCTCAGAACCATATTAGCAATAAGGTTAAGCAGTTCAGTAAAAACAAGTAATACGCAGATTCAAAGTAAGAAAAATTTCAAACCGGAAATCACTTTCACTTCTTGCTGAAAAGTATCAATCCAACGCCATGGCATGGCCATCTCGATGTTGCTCGAGGGGAGGGACACCTGTGGGGGCCAGGCAGGGTTGGGAGAGATCCAGGGGGGCTCTGGTGGGTGGGATGGTGGGCATGGTGGGCAGGAGGCTTATCCTGTGGGGTGAGGCGAGGCAGGGGGCAGGGCAGGGGTGCCATTGCCGCAGGGCAAGGCAAGGCGAGGCAGGGGCTGGGGTGGCTGCTGCCTGACACCATAGGCCCCTGCACACAGTGAGCGCATGGGGGCCAACTGTGTCCATCAGCAGCCACAGCCTGCCCCTCGGTTTTGGCACGACGTGGCTGTTTGCCACCGGCCATGACCATTTGCCGCCTTGCGCATCGCACCCAGTGCCACTGCCATGAGGCTGCGGAACAAGCTGTGCAGAGGTAAGGAACCGGTATACCAGTTTCTTACCACTGCCCAGTTTGTTCCGAGGCCTCATGGCAGCAGCATTGGGCAGGAGGCAGCAAACGGCTGGTTTTGGCACGATGTGGCTTTTTGCCGCCTCGCGTATTGCACCCAATGCTGCTGCAATGCGGCTCAGCTGAAAGTGGCCATGGAACAAGTGGGGCAGGTTACCCCCTCACCTGCCCATTCAGCTACAGCTTTGGTGGCTTTGTAGGCAGAGCTGCAAAGTTCTCTTCTCTGACAGAGAAGAGAACTTCACAGCTCTGCCTACAGAGCCACCAAAGCAGCAGGTGGAACACCAGAGGTCAGGGAGGCAGGGTGCTGAAGTTGGCAGTCGAGCCATTGGCAAGAGCAATGCATCTGAGTGGAAAGTGGCCTTGGAACAAGTGAGGCAGGTAAGGAAAGAAATCCTCACTCCCCCCAGAAATTGCTTTTCTTTCTTTACCTGACTCCCAGCCCCATGCCATTTCTCCTTCGCGATCCGCTGCCGCGTGCAAGGAAACAAAGGAACTTTTTTTGGGGAAAAAAAGCTCAATCAATCAATTCCAACTTCTTGTGAAAGATCACGAAGTTGGAATTGATTGATTGACCATCGCCCCCCCCCCCATAATCTTCCTTTGTTTCCTTGCATGTGATGGCAGATCGTGAAGGAGAAATGGCACAGGGCTGGGAGTCAGGTAAGGAAAGAAAGGCAATTTCTGGGGGGAGCTTTGAAGGAGCTTCACTATCATCACTACTGTTTCTCATTGCACCAATTTTTCTTTCAACAATACTAAACAAATCAAGGCATACCTATAAAACATCAAAAACATCTGTCAGGCTATCCCACCTTCTTCACATGGACAATCTGAAGCTATATGTAAAAACATCATCTGAAATAGAATTTCTGCTGAACTCTAGCCTGTGGCCAACTGATCTTCTGTGGCTCAATTCTGCCTCTAATGCATGCTTCCAAAAATAGCTTGTGTTGCTTCTTGTGGGACTATCACCCAGATTGTCCCTAAAGGAAACAAATGCTTTTTTCTAAACTTTGAGTTAGACACAACTTAATAAATGTTTGCCCCAAATGATCTTAAGAACAATAATGACCTGTTCTGAAGAAAGACATTGGACATTTTAAGTCTGATCAATTAAAATTAAAAGTTAATAAAGTATGCTGTTTTAGTTCCACAAGTTCCAAGAAACTATGGAGCCTGATTTTTTGTTTATCATGGATGGCTATAATATTGAAATTATAGAATTAGTGGCTCTTTTTATACTATTCCTTTAAAACTAATTATAGTTACTTTAGGCAATCAGTATTCATATAAATAGCCCATAGATTCAGAAGAAAATTGAAACAGATTATTTTGCGTGTTAAAGAAAAGACATATGACTTTTCTAAGACTTGTTATCCATGTTATATGTAAGTATCTCTGGTGAAAATGAAACCCAATATCAACCCACAAAGACTCAATTCCTAAATTACCAGAATTTTGTTTTTGATTGATTGGAGCTGCAATCCTATGCATCCAATGTGTATAAGATTTCAGAGTAACCATGACCATTAGAAACATATACATACTTGTACACTGAGGTTTTGTACTCCATCCATTCTTAGTACATAAGGCATCTGGTCTGCCAACGTATCTGTATCCTTCATTACAGGAGAACCATATTCTCTCACCTTCCTTATAAACAAACTTTGCAGATAATATGGTTCCATGTTCAATATGATCTATCTGGCAAGTCATTTCTACTATAAAACACAAATATGTTTTCATTAATATTTTCTGTAATCAATAGAATAATAAAAAAAGAAATGCTATATAACAAATCTAAATGATTAGAATCTTATCCAGGTGAATGGGTAGGAATGCAATTGTACAATCTTGTTTATTGCGTTCTGATAGAACATCCTCCTTTCATGTCTGTCCTGTATCCTGTTGCAACTAAATAAGAACTTTAGATATGTACAAAATCTGCTAAAAGATCTTGTTGAGGTATGTCCCTCAGGGGAGGGAGGGAGGGAGAGAGAGAGAGAGAGAGAGAGAGAGAGAGAGAGAGAGAGAGAGAGAGAGAGAGAGAGAGAGAGAGAGAGAGAGAGAGAGAGAGAGAGAGATTCATAAAAAATAATGTGAATTTCTGGTGAAGAGTTAAATATATTGCCCCTAATCATAGTAATGTATGCAACTTTTACTTACAGACACATTTTGGTGGAGGTGACCATCCTTTTTTTGTGCATTCAACCACCTGTCCTCCATTATCTGGTTCAAAGGTAAATCCATTGTTACACTGAATTTGGATTAGATCCCTATCATAGTATATACTTCTTTTAGGTCGGAAAGAACCATTTGATATTCTTGGAGAACTGCATGTAATTTCTAGAGAAAATAAACAATATCTTTACTAAAAAAAGAAAAGCTTACACTTGTATCAGATTTTGGGCATTGCTTTTCTATTAGCACAGAAAACAACAGCATTATTATTTTGAATATATATATATATATATATAATCATCAAACAATTTTAATCGGCAGCCACTGATGGGCACTAACTAATTTAAAACTTACTACTGGTATCTAAAATATACTATGAAAATCTACTGTGCACTGCAGTGTTGTAAAAATAAAGCTACAATGTGAATAACGCCATACTTGCTGTTCAGTTGCTGAAACATCTTGTATTTGAGAGGGAAATTATAATTATAAGTCTATGATATTCTTAAAGTATCTGCCATTACAAATTTCCAGAAAACCACAGATGAAAAATGGAACTCTTTCACTAAAAATAACTGTTCCTTGAATGAACGCAACAGAAACTGTTTCCTTTAGTAACCCCTTGATTTCTCTTCCTCTTAACTTACTATTTTGAGAAGAGCAGCCTGGACAGATAAGGAAAGCAGCAACCAGGAGCAGCCAGCTCTTCATAGCTGTTCAGGCAATGTCTGAACCACCAGACCTCACTTCAGCAGTCTGGCTTTCGCAGCTGATTTCTTCCAGCTACTACCATCCTTCCTCATTTTATATTGTTTGCTTGTCAAGGAACCTTGGAGGAAGAAATATTACTGGAATAAGAAGATGACCTTTACAGATAACAGAGGACTCCATGAGAATCTTGGGAACTTTGTGTTACAATGATAACAACAAACAAATCAACCAATAGTTCAGTTTTTCAGAAAGAAAAATCACCACTTGAACTCTAGTTATTATGTGAACCGTTTCCTCATTCTTCCAGCTCTTAACAATGTATTTTTATTGTAAATTACCCAGAGTGACTCAGATGAAATGGGCAGTGTAAAACTTTGATAACTAATTAAATTATATTTGATATCTGATGTATCTATTTTGCATTCATTGTGTCAATAGTTACAGGAACCACAAGTTTGCAGCTATCCAATACTTACCTTAAATGACTCTGGAGTTTAAACAATCAGCCAAATATAGTTAACCATTAGCCAATCATATGAGGGAGACTTTACATTTTGGTACCTATTTTTTCCCACAGATACTGCAGATCTAAGATTAGGTTCTACTTATATAAATATCCAGAAGTTCAAAACTCCCAGGGGCTAGAAGAACCAAGAAAATAAGATATTGCTTCCTTATCAGAGGAAAAAACAAAGGTCAACCCTTGTTCTCTCACTAAACAGGAAAATTCCCTTTTACAAGGGACAATGTTATTTTGTATTTTATTTTCCTTTTTTCCTTATATATATATATATATATATTATGAACTTACATTTGATAACTGACATATTTATTTTGCATTTATATGTCAACAGGTATAAGAACCACAAGTTTGTAGATACCCCAAACTTTCCTTAAATTCCTCTAGATTTTTACAGTCTTCAGTCAAATGTAGTTAACCTATGGACAATCATATCAGGGAGACTGTTTGCACAATTTAGAGCTTTTTTTTTCTTCCCAGATTTTACAGATCTAGAATTAGGTTCCACTTATATAAATATCCAGAAGGACAAAACAGTATCAATTCCCAGGGACTAGAAGAACAGAAAAAATAAGACATTATCTTCTTATCAAAAGGATACAAGATCTACCCTTATCCTTATACCAACCAGGAAAATTCCTTTTGATAAGGGAAAATGTGATTTTATATATCATTTTCCCTTTTCCCTTTTTTGTCTTTTAGAGAAAATATGGTGTCACCATTTTATAATATATTTTTCTTAAATTCAAAAATTTCTTTTTTTACAGATGTGTATGAAAAGTATTCTTTGCTGCCAATTCCACCTACCTACTCTGAAGAAAACAATATGTACTATCTGTCTTGTACAATTTCAAATGAATCAAAAAGACTCCTCATCTTGTGTCTTTAGTGTGAACAGTGTTTGTCTCACTCAGGACCTGTAGAGGACAGAGGGAATGGCCTTGGGGGACAAGAAAAAGGCAGCTGTAAGAACAGAGGAGCCTGAGACCAGGCCCAAAAAGTAATTTGAAGGAATGTCTCAGACAAGCCCCTTCCTAATTCACATGAAGATAAAAGGAGGGAGAGGGGAGCACATGTAGACTTGCAAAATTCTATGACTGTAATTGATACAATAAATGTAGTACTGAACAACAGGGCATTGATTTCTTAGTCTAGTTTACTTTACAGGGCTTGAATCACCTTTAACATGAATTTTTCTGCATTTCTTTTCCTCTAGCCCTATCAATACATCATCAGCTCACAAAATTGACTAATGTAATACCAAGGGACATCTGGCATAAATCACAATTATGTGACATATGTCAGGAGGATATTGTATAGATGAAATTGTTTGCATAAATCTCTGCATAATGATGTGATATCACAGATTCTTTCCCTCTTTGCAGAAACCCTTCTATATTTGCTCATGATCAGCAACTGCAAATTCTCTTCAGGGAACTTCTTACTCTTTACATTTTTCATGCCCAAAGAATCTGCCCAGAACCACAGTTATCGTCCATTTGTGTATCACATAAAAGAGCTGAAGAAGCATCATGAGAAGGAAGGCCTTTAACAATTTCCAGAAGAAAACCAATCCCTTCTTGTAATGGTCTGGGTAGCCAACAATATATCTTCATCACAGTTTAGGATGAGAAAATAGAAGGATGTGTGTTTTTCTCTCTTGTCTGTGGCAGAACTCTTAATATAATGCCTGAATATAAGAAGTTTAGAAAAATAAAAAGCAGGACAATTTACTGCTGGATGGATGAAATAAGTCATAGTCCAGTCTTGCAAGAATAACTTCCAGTATTTAGTGTGGACAGGACTTTGAACCATAGCTTTGCTTAACATTGCAAAATTTATTCCCAGAACTATTGCAAAAGGCTGTTTAAACAATATATAAATAAAAATGTAAATAATCGTAAATGACAGTGAATGCTCATTATGAATAAAAGTGTTGTTCTTCTGAAAGAGCTTTGTAGGCATAAGCCAAGATGAAAGCATTGAACTCAATCACCATCAGGGTTTATCTTGGCTATTCATCTTGGCTAATATCAGTGAGAATTTATATCTCTTTAAAAAATAAAAAATGGAAATTATTTTTACAGATGGGTTTATTATTCATTTAATGAACTCAACACTTCTTCATGCTAAAATACCATTTTGAGTGTTCTCAAACCGCTTTAAAAAGGATTGATGGTTGTTAATTCTCATTAATCAAATATTTTGGTTACAAGTTTATACATAAAGGTGTACATTATTGATTTCAGGCACATTTTGAAAAATGTATATTATGTTAAATTAGAATGATTATATATTTGCTGGAAAATGCATTATTTTAGCAATAATAATAATAATAATAATCATTTAGCTTTTTCAAAGTAGGCTTTTATTTTCAAGATTCATTGTGAACAACTGCAGAGTACATATATTTTCCAGAACAAACACAAGTTTCATGTACAGGTATTAAAGAGAATGATCCATGATTATTGACATCCAAATACTGGTTGAAAAGGGTTGCCTCATTCATTTCCATAGACCTAGAAAATAAAATGTAGGTTTGCAAGTTATATTTTAAAGACCTATTTCTTATACCACTTCATCTAGAACAGAATGCACACTTGATAATTTTATAATATTAAACTAATTCCACACATGGGCAATATGGAGGAAATATCAAATATGATTATCTCAGTATGTTAAATCTAATGGCCAAATGGACACTCATTCTAGAACAGATTGTAGAGCATTCTGTCACTAAGCAGTTGCTTGCTTCTATTGTTTCTCTCTAAAACCACAATACATTAAAACCTTAAACATTTTAGGAATGTTGACACTAATCAGGATTTTTTAAATATATTTTAGGATCTAAATTCTGGCAGGCAGAGTGATCCTCAAGCATAACCTTTAGGATGAATAAAGGAACTGGGCTGAATCCAAATTTACTTCTGCTCAGACCCTCAGAAATCTATTGGATAGGTTAAATGAATCATCAGTAAATGGAATTTCTTTGATTGCAATGGACTGTTGGATCCAACCCAAGAATTTAAATGAAAAATTTAGGCTGATTCAAACCAAACATGTTGCAATGGGACCATTGAAATCAGTGAGTATATGAGGATACATTAGAGTTTCTCCTCACTTCAGCCCCAGAAGAGAGGACTTTGCCAGGATTCAGGAAGATATGAAATTATGGCAGTTGTTTGTAACTCTCTGATCCAATCCTCATTGTTTTTAAATATACCACCCACCACAGATATAGCCATTTCCCCTCTGTTGTTCTGAATGAAGAGAAACTGATTTAAATCACAGAATCCTTAAGAATTTCCCTGTTAAATATTTCACATTTTTAATCCATGGGTACCCTTAAAATATATTTTTAAAAAACTTTGTGAGTTCATTCAATCTTTCTCCCTCTCCATTATCCGAAGGAGACCTTTTGGGTTAAGATGATTGAGAAAAAAGTCATCTTCTTCCCTTTATGAGTCATATCCATGAAGTAATCTTATATCAATTTTATCTGAAAAAGACTGAGCTAATTTGGGCATAACCATTGATTCAAAGTGGGATAAGGAAAGCCAATGATGAAAACTGTAAGATACCTGAAAATCAGAATATTTCATTTACATGCTGGTAATAAAAGGTGGGGGAGGGAAAAACAGGGAAAGAAGGGGAAAGTGTACATATTTTATAGCAGTGTGGAAGAAGCACCCCTTCTTCCTTCCAGAGATTTGTCCAATTGGTTGTTTTTGGATGGATGTTTACTAGTCTTTTCAAACCACTGGTAGACTGGTTCATTGTTCTTTCCATCATATGGGGCTTTCAGAAGGCTTGTAGCTTATGGTAAAAAAAATCTAAGTGGCAGATTATCTGTATGAAGCAGGAGATCTAATCTTATCATATCTCTATTCCCCAAATAGCTGAAGCCTTTGTGAACATTCAAACTCAAGTGCATAAACTGAACACAAAGCAAACATATTTCTGGTTTTAAAGGATTACAATAGCTATTAGAAAAGACTTCCTGTTTGAGCACGGTGACTGAAAGATTTCTTTAAAATTACTAATTAAGAAGGAAAAGTGCAAGTCTTGTGTGGCCTGCCATACCCTCTTGGCCTCTGGACACTGTCACCTTACCCTCTTCTCCCACATTTTTCTCAGTGTTACATTTCTGCCACTAACCTGCTTTGAGACTTTGCATGTTGAATAAGAGATTTCAGTTATAGCAATAGCACTTAGGCTTATATATTGCTTCATAGTGCTTTAGTGCTTTTTTCCCTAAGCAGTTTACAGAGTCAGTATATTTCTCACAACAATCTGGGTTTTCATTTTACCGACCTCAAAAGAATGGAAGGCTGAGTCAACTTGAGCCGATCAGAATTGAACTCCTGGCAGTGAGTAGAGTTAGCCTGCAATACTGCATTCTAATCACTGTGCTCTTGTCTTGATATCTGACAAGAGTTGTATAGCTGATGAAGGCACAGGAGGATCAACCACTAGATTCTAAACAGGAAGGATTTTGGGCAAATCCATGCAGCCTGTGTGCATGGTACAAGGATAGTCCACTGTTTCCCTAGCACGTCTGTATGCTTCTGCCTGTATGTCAGGTTCAGATCCTGAGTTGGGCAAGTACGTGTCCCTCTGTGAATGTGTTAAGTATTAAGCTTTTAGTTCAGAAAATAAGCAATAAAAGGTGTAAACTCGTTTTTGTAGCACTGTAGCACTTCTCTGACTGTGATAGGATGTGGCTTCTTTAAAGAATCACTTGATTAAATCATCTTCTCGGGTCCCTACAATATTCAGAGAGGTACTCCCTGTGTTGTGGCTTATGGATTATGGTTAATAACAGCATGGAGCATCATAATAATAAGGTTATTGCTATTGAACTTGCTTTTAATACATTATTTCTCTGCTTTTTGTAGAATCATATTATGATTATTATAAAAGCTTTAGGACATTTTTAAGAAGAAAAATTATAGAAATGTATCATTTCTACTGCTAGTTATAAGAAACTAGTCTCCTGCCGCCATTATTATTTCATAAACAATCATTCTTTGTCAATAAAGAAATTTATCATTCATTAACAATAAAGCAATTTCTGCTCTAGTAAGAAACTAAATACAAGGAAACTGAAACAAAAAAGAAAAAAAAAACCACTGCTTACCTTAACAGGAAGGAGGGGGATCCCAACCATTAGCAGTACAGTTAGAACGGCTTTTTCGGTCTCCTTTAAAGAAAGGCCATCTAAAACAGGTTATCTCAATTTCATCGTTGTGCATGTATTGAGATTGTGTAGGTCGAATGTAGCCATTCCTCACTTCTGGAGGGGAACACCGAATTTCTACAGAGGAATATGAATAGAGAAACGTGGTCAATAAGTCACTGCCTATGAGACTAATGCATTGCAAAATGAGGAGAGATCCTCATTCTATAAACCTTGAAGTGGAATTTATTTAAAATTTATTTTGTTTTATGATCTTTTTTTTTTCAGTTGCAAGTAACACAAGCTGTGGGACCTTTCTCTGTCTATTGTGTTTCAGTTCTGTCAACTTCACAAGATAGCAATAGCAATAGAACTTATACTTACATGCTGCTTCACAGTGCTTTACAGCCCTCTCTAAGTGGTTTATAAAGTCATATTGCCCCCCAAAATCTGGATCCTTATTTTACCAACCTCAGAAGGCTGGAAGGCTGAGTCAGCCTTGAGCTGGTGAAATTAGAACAGCCGAACTGCTGGCAATTAGCCTGCTGATTGGCAATCAGCAGAATTAGCTTGCAATACTGCACTCTAACCACCACGCCACCATGGCTCTTAAGATGGGTGGGCTAAGGAAGCTCAAGACTATCTTCACTGAAATTTGTTATAATAATAATAATAATAATAATAATAATAATAATAATAATAATAATAATAATAATAATAATAATAATAATAATAATAATAATAATAATAATAATAATAATAATAATAATAATAATAATAATATCTTACGCATATGATTGTGCTATATTTCTCCTCCTTCATTCAGTAAATAGGAAAAGTTCTGAGAGCCTTCCAAATGTTATCTTGCTTTTCTGAACTTAAAAATGTTTTAGCCCCTAGACAACAGTTCTTGCATACATCTGTAAAGGCAATCTTTCTTACTTTCTCCGTAGGTCTGCCTCCAGTATATAGTTTATATATTTTTATTGCTGTTGTTGTTCTTTAACATACTGTATATTGAGCTCCCTCTGATAGCCAAATACAAATCTTTCCTTGTTTAGAAACTGGTTTGGTAAAAAGTTTGACCCCATAGACATAGAGCATCCATCATCCCTCATTTTAGAAAAAAGGTGCATCCTGAAAAGCCATACTCCATTTTGTACCATTCTGAGGTGACAGAAGCATCTAGAAGAATCCAGCTTACTCCGCAGCACATGTTCTTCTGAGGACAAAATCTATATCCCTTGTATAGCATTCACCTCATGCTGTTTTTTAATAAAGTATCTAGTTCTGTGTTTATGGTCTGGATTATTGAAGGACAGGAGACTTTAACTGCATGTTGAGCTACACTAAAATGTAGTGAGGACAGAACATAGGGAGAACATCAGAGAATAATATCATCTGGAAGATTGGTGATTGCAACATTAGCTATCAAGCAATTGTTTCAGTGTAAAAAGATTGGAGTAGACAGGATAATATTCATTCTGCTAGGAAAGACTTTCTGAGTAAAAAAAAAAAGTCCTCTCTCAAGTAAGAATTCACTAATTATGAGAGGCCTTAGTGTAGAAATGTTATCATTACTATAGCTAGTTATAATAAACTAGTGTCCTGCCTCCATTATCATCTCATCTCATCCACCATAACATAGTATATCATTCATAAACAATAAAGCAATTTCTGCTTTAGAAAGAAACTAAAAACAAAGAATTTTTTTTTAAAAAACAACAACACTGCTTACCTTCACAGAGAGGAGAGGGACTCCAACCATTAGCAGTACATTTAGAAATGTACTTTCTTTGAATTGCTGTAAAGAAAATCCGTCTATGACAGATTATCTCAATTTCATCATTGTACATATATTGAGATCGTCTAGGTTCAATACGGCCTTTCCTCACTTCTGGAGGGGAACACTGAATTTCTATGGAGGAATATGAATAGAGATATATGGTCAATAAGTTACTGCCTATGAAACTAATGTACTGCAAAATGAGGAGAGATCCCCATACTGTAGATCTTGAATCTACTGTAGATCTTCTCACTTCATTCTCTAGATTGATGATTCCTGCACTAACTATCAAGCAATTGCCTCAATGAAAAAGGTTGGGGTGTATCAAACCTAGAGGACATCTGGGAAATGAAAGCTGATACCTTCTATCTTTCCTCTAAGCTAGGGCCCCCAATTCTTCAGTTCATCAACGTCTTCATGATGTTTAGATTGTTCACTGACCCCTCCAAACATTTATTATACTTAAATAATTTAGTACTATTTACCAAAAATCTAAAACAGCAGTAAAGGCATACATTAGTTGTACACAAAATATGGCCAAGAACTAACATTACTGCAAGTTAAAAATTGGAAATTAATATGCTGAAAACAAAAAAAATGAATATTGAAATATAATAAAACATAATAAAAAAGAAAAGCACTACACTGTCAATTTCTACAAAGGTTTGAGGGGAAAGTGAATAAAGATAAAACTTGGCAATGACTACAACTGGAATGTTTTAAAAAAAGAAACTGAAAGCTTGATTTTGGCTGCTCAAGACCAAGCTATTCAAATTAATCCTGTCAAGGCCAGAACTGAACAATCGTCAAATGATTCAAAGTACAGATTGTGCAGACAAGGAAGAAACAGTAGATTATTTACTCAGCTCATGAAAGAAATCATACAAAATGATTATAAACAACAAAATATCACAGTCACCAAAATTGATGCACTGGAACACCTGTCAAAATTATCAAGTTCCAGTAACAAAAAAAAATTGGGAACATAGAAGTTGTTGAAAATGAGCAAGCTAAAATATTTTGGGATTTCCTAATACAAACTGATAAGTCTTGGCTCATAACACACCAGGTATAATAGTGGTTGATAAGAAAGTGTGGATAATTGATATGGCAATATCAGGGGATAATACAAGAATTGGAGAAGATCACAAAGTAACAAGATCTGAAAGAGAATCTGTGAATTTGCCTATAACTTTGGTTATTCCTCTTGACAAGCTGATATTCCACACTTCATTGAAACCCATTTCTTGCATCCATCCAACTTGCATTTAGAATCTTTTCAAGGTGAATTGGTGGGAATGCGATTCTACAATCTTGTCCATTCTAGTCTGATAGTGCATCCTCCTTTCATGTCTGCCCTGTATCCTGTTGCAACTAAATAAGAACTTTAGATAGGTGCAAAATCTGCTAAAATGTTCTGAGTGAGATATGTCCCTTAGGCAAAAATAAGTGGAAAAATTACACAAAATAATGTTTAAAAGTACAATTCTTCAGAGTTAAATAGTTCAGCCCTTCCATAATCATAGTAATACATGCAAGTTCTATTACCAACACATTTTGGTGAAGGTGACCATCCATTTCTTGTGCATTCAACCACTTTTTCCCCATTATCTGGTTCAAGAGTAAATCCACTATCACACTGAATTCGAATTAGATCCCCATCGTGATATATTGTTCTTTGAGATCGAAAAGAACCATTCAATATTCTTGGAGAGTTGCATGTAATTTCTAGAGAAAATAAATCATATGTTATATTGAAAAAGAAAAAAGAAAAATCTATGCTTATATTGGATTATGGGAATTTTTTCTAACAGCATAGAAAACAATACCATTATTATACTATATAACATCATGAGACCATTTTAATCAGTAATCATGCCTATTAATGGGCACCAAGTAATTTCAAACTTCTCGTTAGTATCTAAAATATACTGTCAAATTAGCCATCTTGATTAAAAGTACTTTTACTACCCTTGTATTTATTTTGAAGATTAATAATAAATTCAGCAAGTTGCTATAATTATTCATCCCCTATACTTTGGTGTTGAAATTGAAATATAAAGCTACAATTTGATACCGTCATATTTGCTATTCACTCCCATTGATCACAATAGCATTTTCAGCCACCTGGAAGTATTGTAAATTATGCGCTCCACATCTTGCCTGTTATAAATGGGCTCAATTACAGTGATGATGGATGCATTGCTGTAAAGCACTATGAAGCAGTATAGAGGTCTAAGTACTATTGCTATTGTTGGTAAATCTAAAGAACAAGACTGTAGATAGTCCTGGAGAAAAAAAATCTATGTGATTGATGAGTTGATACCAACTTCATGACATGTAATTAATCAATTTGTTCTTCCTGGGATTGCCCTGGGGGTACCCTGGAAATATCAGCTGGTCTAAAATTCAATACACTGCATGTTCACAGATGTAATCTGAATTCTGTAATATTACAATACTGCTGTAGAAGTTTCACTGGCTACCAGTGTTCCTCTGGATGCAATCCAAGGAGCTGCTCATTACCTTTAAAGCTGGATATGGTTCAAGATTAGGCTATCTATGACATCGAATTTTCCAAATAATCAGTGCTTGTCCACCTTGGAGGGCAAGACAACATTCACTAAGGGTCCCCAACTATCAGTTTGGTCAGGGGATGATATCAAGTTTTCTTCTTGCAGCTCCCCTTCTCTGGGATCAGCTGCCCTAAGATGAGGGTTGTAGCCTCTCTCCTCACCTACAGGTGAAGAGTTACAGGAACATGTGTGTATAAGTGTGCATTTTTTTATTCTTTGATTCTTATTTTTATATATGTAAATTGCCTAGAATCCACAAGGAAAAACATTATAGAGAAATGTGCATAAATAAACATCTCCATTATGTTCTTCTGATGCCTATGGTGAAACTACTGGTTCTGGGAGACATTAAACTTCTAAAATTGCAAAATGTACCACATTAGGCATCCACTAATCTACTAGTCCAAAGATCAGAGGTAAAGCAATATTCTCTAGCAGTAACTAAATTAGATTTTTATAAATTCTTTAAAAATAGAAACATATAGTAGCTCAGCTATGGAGCTGAGCTGTACTATACCATTCAATGATATAAACGGTGTTGCCATGCAGATATATTATCCTGCATTGATGAATGAGCAATCGTTTTGGAAAAACTCTCAAGGATGCTGTGTGCTGTTTTTGTACTAACTTAGCCATGGTTTGTAAAATTAAATCCTTTGAGTCACCTTTGCATTTAGGAATTACAGGTGGTGTCCCATCACAATGGATTATAGAAGCTGATTGGGAAGAATCTGCTGCAAGGACATATCCTGTTCTACAGATCAACTCTATAGAATGACCACGTTGCACAAATATATTTTCAGAGGCGTCCATTCCATCTTTAACTTCTATCTTCTGCCTTTCCAGTTCAGCCGTGGGAATCATACAGGGATCTCAGATGAAAAAGAAAATAAATCTGTTAGAGAAGGATCCAAATGCAAATCCGAATCTTGTTGCAAAGGTCTAATAATAGAATTTAGCTTTCACCTACTAGCCAGTTCATCTCAGATATAGAACTGAAATATATAAATCATCTTTATGCAAGAGAAAAAGAAAGCAGTGAATGGATCCTAAAGATTAGAAATGCTCATCAAAATTAGGTGAAGACTTTCTTTTCTGCTTACCGAGGCAAATGGGCACTTTTGTCCAGGTCCCATTGTCACAGAAAGATCTTTTCTGGCCTTCCATGGCATAATACTTTTGGCATTTGAATTCTACTGAAGAGCCAGATCTGTACCGCTTCTCAGATAAAGTAGTAATGTCTCCATTCTCAATCCTTGGTGGACCACTGCAGTTTCCCCCTCTTTCTATGAAATATGAAAGCATGAAAAAACTTTGGCCATACTCCAAACTAAAGCTTTGTGATTGCCCATCAGTATTTCCTGACCAATTAAATAGACACCAATAAATCTGTTTTAATGAGCATCCATCCAAGTTGTATGTGTTTATAGTATTTTTAAAATATACACAGAAAAAACAGCAATATATATGTATTGAACAGATAATCTAAGTAGTTGTTAAGTATAATGCAAAAGCAGCTACAAAAGCAGAAAGAATAATCAAATTAACAATGCCCCCACTTAGAATTAACACATTAAACTGATATAAACCAGCTAAATATATTGCAAGTTATATAAGTGTGCAAATTATACATAATCATAAACTGCTCTTTTTATCTATGACAAAAATTACACCAGCTAAATATATTGCAAGTTATATAAGTGTGCAAATTACACATAAACATAAACTGCTCTTTTTATCCATGACAAAAATTATACCAGCTAAATATATTGCAAGTTATATAAGTGTGCAAATTACACAAAAACATAAACTGCTCTTTTTATCTATGACAAAAATTATACAGCATCATTTATTTTCTTAGCAGAAAAAAATAGCCTTTTTCCAAAATTGATAATTATATATTTCTTGAATTCAATCTTTGATATTTAAATAGTAGTAGTTTTCCAAATTCTCTTGGCTATTCCACATGTATGATATAACCTTGCAGTTCCAGAAAAATGGTTAGATTTCTTGATTTTAGAATATAATTCAAAATACCATTTACAACTTTAACATGAAAACATTTACCCATATTTCTATTTGTTACAATATTCTTCTAAAAAGAAGCCAAAATTAATATGACTCAGTTCTGAATGTTTCTGATTTAGTTGTTGAGGAGTTCCAATGAATTCAGAATCAAATCTCTACATAAATTCATTTCAACTTCAAGTCCAAAGGATACACTTAATGTGTTTTGAAGTCTGAATGGAGGATGGAAGATCTTGTGGAGTGATTCTAGGAATCTCCCTAACCCAGGAGAGTCATATCAACCAGAAGAATGCCCATTCCTTCTGCTAGTAAGATGAAAAAGGTGACAGCCCAGAAAAAAACCCTTCAGGGAACCCCAGAGAGCCCTCCCTGAACTTGCCTTCAGTTGGCCATCTTCACAAGAAGTCCCATGTATGCTTAATCTTTCTGATGTAGTCTTTGAAGAGTTCTAATACATTTAGAATCAAATCTCTTCATAAGGTCATTTCAACCTCAAGTCCAAGGGATAATCTTAACATGTTTTCAAGTTTTACATAAACTGATGTTTCATTTTTTTTATTTATTCCAACTCTTCATTCCATAAGTCATACTTCACAACAATTTCAACCTCAAAGATATTTTAAAATTTCAGATACAATTTCAAACTCAAGTTGATTGAAATAAAAATATGATTAAATTGATTACATTGACACTTATATTTAGGCCAGGAATGTCTAGCTGAATTGCTGACATTCCTTAAAACATCCCTTAAAATAATAATTTCAAAGAAATTGATTTAAAGTAACTATTACAGATTATGCTCATCTTTTCCGAAAGCACTAGATATCACCTATTTTTAAAGTAGAATTCCTCCATAAATAAGTGAGACTCATCATCAAAATACAATCTACATCTCAACAGAACTCAAATACACCTACTTGCTCACAACTCCCTTTATTTTTTGCTATATGCTGAAATCATCTTTGCTCTGGGTTGACCCAAGTAACTGTCAACATCTTAACAGAAATACATGAAGTAATGGCATGTGGGAATGACCTTGGAAAAAAGTGAGAGGAGATGCAGCCAAGGGAATGGTCAGATAATAATAATAATAATAATAATAATAATAATAATAATAATAATAATAATAATAATAATAATAATAATAATAATAATAATAATAATAATAATAATAATAATTAAAAAAACCTTTATTATCAAAGTATAAAATGTATACAGCCCATTGCAGAAATGTGGTTCACATTTCTGCAAGTGGTTCAGAAAAGATACTCCCAGTTTCATGAGCTGTAAAGGGGACTGAGGGGTCAGTGGGGAGGAAAATTTACTTTAGGATTGCAAGAATATACTAACATAATCTTATAGAAAAGTAAAATTAGCTCATCTGTCTGTGCATCCTATCTAGTCTACTTTGCAAGGTTGACAGATAATTATTTTCTAATAAAGATCTCAGAAGTTGATATTCAGTTAAATTAATAATTACACATAGATAGATGATAAAATAAATGCCTAGTAATATCAAGGTTGTGTTATTGCTTATTTCATCAGAAAAAATAACTTAATATATTCAGGATCCATGATTCTGAGGCCATCATATGTAAGTATTTCAAATCACCCATCTCTGACTCAACCCACATAAAGACATTATATATTTCTTCTGTGAGATTCCTTGAACGTCAGTAAATATTTTTAACCAAATTTATCATCTAAGTGTTTTCATTTAAGCTCTGTATTTTTTTCATTTTCACAGAATCATAGGTAATAACATATCTATGTATACAAACTTTATATGCATGTCATACAACCCATCAATTGGCACAATTGTTATTAACTTCAAAAATCCTTATGTTTGTTCTTCAATAATATCATAAAAATAATCATATTATGTCAAAAATATTAAAATACCACCTGCCATTTATAACTGAGCACATTTAAAGTAGGATTTGAATGTTTGAAGTAGGATTGTCTAGTCCAATCTAACACATGTTCTGAGCATAGCAAAGTATACTCTCTATTTATAGGTTGATGTAAACATTAAATGTCCTCCAAGTTAAATGATACTGTGTGTATATCATTTTCTCTTTCTATAATTTTTAATTAAAATTTTACAAAACAAAGGAAGGAAGGAAGGAAGGAAGGAAGGAAGGAAGGAAGGAAGGAAGGAAGGAAGGAAGGAAGGAAAACAAAAGTGTAGAAAGAAACAGAAAAAGATGTGATCCTTTGCAGTAAGTATTTACAAAATTTACAAAATTCACTCTTAATTTATGATTACGAAAGATTGCATCACTTTCTGATTTTGACTATTAATATATGGTGTTGTTTTGAAATATTTCTATCTTAACTGAATGGAACTGAAATAAATCTGAAACTGAACTGAAAATTCACAAAAAGATTTAGGGTTCCACCAACAATTAAGTGATCAAGAAACAGTGATAGTTCTGAAAATTCTTCTGGACTATTTTTTTTTGTGGGCTACAAAATTATTATAAGAATCAGAAAATTAAATATCTTCAAGCAAAGATGTCCTTCATGACCCAAATAGTCTGGAACCAATACTTGCAGAATTATTAAATACAGTCATATTCTCAGGTACCTTAATATTACCATGACTATATGATAATGTCATCCAACCTATTTCAAACAAAAGAGATTTTTCATCATGCAAAATATGGTTCTCTCTTAATGATATGATATCAACATGTTTTTAAAAAACCTTTACATTTTTTGAAACAAATTCCTATGCTACCAATATTTATTTTTTTTTAAAAAAACCTCCCTTTTTACAATTCTGTAATCTCTTAATTTGGGTTAGACACTGGGTGACTGAAGGGAGCTGAGCATTTACTGACCGGATTCCCTTCCTGATGCCACATGGAGTTCACAGCAGATGTTTTCACTTTGCATCCTAGGAGAGAAACATATGCTGCTACCAAGGATTGACTCTCAACCTTCCAAGTGGAAGGCAAGCATCTTCACTGCTAGAAGACCACATCACTCATGCTACCAATATTTATATGTATCTTTAGCCACATAGAAAGAAAACTTCTTAGATTTTGGATTGAGTTTAAGGTCAAAATTAATATTTGGAGAAATGTCAGAACATCCTTCTCCAATTTGCTTTAGGATTTTTTTTTAATATTTCAGTTACCACTACTAAAACTCTAAGGCAAATATGAGTGATTTCAGTGGCCAGTAAATTACTCTTAAAAGAATGGAAATTTAGAAGCAAATGTTCATATTCATTATGATATATTAATTATTTTAATTAGTTACAATCCCAGAGGAATCCATCATACTGACAGCATGCTTACCAGAGAGACATAATGGCAAATCCATGTAACCGTCAACACACTTTCTGACTGATGGAACCACAAGCACATGTCTTTCATTGCACTGAAATTGCACACTATGATTATTTTGAATAATCCAAGTTTTTCTTTGGCCTCCAAACACAAACAAGTTTTTTGTTGCTAGCTGTTGTCTTGTGATTATGCATGGTGCTAAAAAAAAAAGAAAGAAAATAAGGTAGATTCCACATAATGAATATAAGCTTCCAATTGACCATCTTTAAATTTATTCACTGATTTGCCTGTTCATTCAATAATGTAGATCAGTTTAATATTTCTAGATTTTAAATAAAAGAATCTGACACCAGGACAGTCTGTGGCTTCAGTGTAGAGCAGGGATGTCAAACTGGTGGCCTGGGGGCCGGATGCATCACATGCAGGCCACACCCACCCCAGCTCCACAAAGGCAAAAAACATCATGATAAGTCATGATACACATCACGTGACGCGATCGAGTTTGACACCTGTGGTGTAGAGGAAAACATGGATCCAAATTCAAGCTTATTCTCAAAGAATTTGGCAGCTGCAATTCTTATCCTGTTGGAGCAATTCTAAATTTTCTTCCAGATTTACACTAGTCAAAGAAAGTATAATGGCTTACCCAAGCATTTTGGTGGATGAGGTGTCCATTGTTGTCCCTTACACTGAATCCATTCAGGTCCTTCCAAGACATAGCCAGGGTAGCACCTGTATTGCACTCGGTCATTTTCCAGATACTTGGCTTTCTCAGTGGTTACAATTTCCCCAAAATCAATGTCATCTGGTTCTTCACATACTGAAATTATATTTACATAAAATTATCTTACTTGCTTAGACTTTTCACTTTTCCTGTTAACTCTCATGAACTTCTCATGAACTGCAAGATAACAAACTTCCTGTTCTAAACCAAGTTAGATAATTATTTCCCACTTTTGTCGTAATTGGAAACTAATACCTGCTGGGCACTTAATCCTCATTAGTAGGATTAAGGTAGAGGTAGTCCTAGATTTAATGATTGTTTGAAGTTCCCAGGAACTTACCTGGGGAGGTGCTTTTGATCCAGATTTGAAGTTTCAACAGCCATCCTTCACCATGGTCACATGAGTTCATTTTGGGCTGCATTTACAGCATCCCTGGTTACACAACCTTGTTTTCTAACAATTTTGCCAAAAACCAGCCTTTACTTCCAGTTACCAGCAAAACTGCATCAATAGTAAACCATTGGATCACTTAACAACTGTGGATTTGCTTAACAACCATGGTAATTCATTTATGTCCACAACAAAAATGGTTATAAAAATCTGGTCAGTCACGTAACTGATCTGCTTTATGACTATAACAAGTTATAACTCACCTACAGGTGAAGAGTTACAGGAACTCTTGTGGGTCATAACTCAAGGGCTACATGTAATATGTAACCTTCCCTTTCTGATGTCTAACTTGAACAATGCTGGGGGTGGGGAGCTATTTAGTTTATTAACCAATTGATTAAAAAGAATAAACAAGAAAGCTCAGCACTAACAACTCACTGGCAACCATCCAAAACAATGATAAATAAATGATTGGCTTAAAATTTTGATTAGTATGAATATAAGCAAATGCAGTCATAGCTACTGGTCTTATAAAGTGAATATTATCTTCTTTGTCTTCTCCTAAAGGATATTCTTACCATGAATTTAGATAGTTACTAATTGATTTTATTTTTATCTTGATGTAATTCATCTCTAACATTTTAAACTACTGACTTATAAAGACTCATTTCCTTTGCATAAAATGGTACAGAAGCTGCAGCCATGTCGCCTGCATAATCAATGCTCTTATGGAGATATTATGTGCTGTAGTGGTAGACCAGAGCATTAATAAAGGGCATGATAAAAATAACCTCATCTATAGGAAAATACAGAGAAAAAGAATCTGTTCTAGTCAACACCCTCTTGTGGACTTGGGGGAAAGTATAGATAACTGCATTACTGTCAACATGTTATTCTACATGTGCACAGGAAAAAAAAACTTGAGTCTCAAAACTTCAGCAGGATTTATTGCTATGAAAAGTCCTCTATTTCTGTAATCTCTGATTTTAGTACATTAGCATCTGAGTAGTTAAATGATGTGGAAATATATTCAATAAATATATTTCATTTTACACCTATTCATTTCAACTTTTAGGGATCTTTTTTTGTTTATAAGTAAAATAAACCGTTAAACACAAATACTTCAGTGAAATCAAAGAGTAAACTTTTACATCAGTTTTAAAGTAGCATTATTAGACATGATAATCACTTGGTTATTGTGGTATCAAGTTATTTATTACCTGAAGCAAAGTCCCCCCCAAACAGGTGTGAATTTATAATACCAACGCAAAGTATTTTTGCTATTCACCAATCAGTTGCTGAAAAAATTTGCATATGATAAGGGGATTGTAATTATCAGTCTATGACATTCTTAACAAATCTGGTATTACAAATTTCAAGAAAGCCATAAATGAAAAATGGAACTCTTTTCATGATTACAGCAGAAATTGTTTCCCTTAGTAACCCTTGATTTCTCTTCTTAACTTACCATTTTGTGAAGAGCAACCTGGCCAGAGAAGAAAAACAACAACCAGGAGCAGCCAGCTCTTCATAGCTCTTCAGGCAATGTCTGAACCACCAAACTCACTTCAGCAGTTTGACTATCTCAGCAGTTTTCTCCTAGCTACTACCATCTCTTCCTCATTTTTGTTTGTTGGTTTGCTTTTTGTTAGGGAACTGATGAGGAAATATTATCTGAATAAGAATATGATCTTGGCAGTTAAGAGAGGATACCATGAGAATTTGGGGAACTCTATGTTGCAATGATAATAACAAACAAATCAAGCAAGTTCAGCTTTCCCGGCAGTGATTCAAAATCTTCAAAAGGAAAAATCACCAAGGTTGATAAATTTTAAACCCTTGCAAGATCTTCAGTTGAAGCAGCTAGCTGCAAAATTATTATACATGAGATATATGAAAAATTCTTGTCAATGCAAACTGTTTCCTTATTCTTCCAGGGCTTAACTCTGCATTTTTATTATAAATCACCCAGAGTGAGTCAGGTGAAATGGGCAGAGTAGAAATTCAATAACTAATTAAATTACAATTAATATCTGACATTTTGCATTTATTATGTCAATAGTTATAGGAATCACAACTTTGCAGATATTCAATACTTTCCTTTAATTAGTCTAGAGTTTTACTGTCCTCATCCAAATGTACCTATTCATTAGTCAATGATTATCAGGGAGACTATTTGTACAGTTTAGAGCTTTTTTTTCTC
Organism: Protobothrops mucrosquamatus; assembly: GCF_001527695.2. Lineage (NCBI taxonomy): Eukaryota > Metazoa > Chordata > Lepidosauria > Squamata > Viperidae > Protobothrops > Protobothrops mucrosquamatus. The sequence goes on from NW_015387556.1 coordinate 34,966, forward strand.
CCCTGATTTTACAGATCTAGGATTAGGTTCCACTTGTACAAATATCCAGAAAGTCAAAATAGTATCAACTCCCAGAGGCTAGAAGAAGAGAGAAAATAAGACCTGGCTTCCTTATCGGAAGGATACAATACCTACCCTTCTCCTCTTACCCACCAGGAAAATTTCCTTTTAGAAGGGAAAATGTGACTTTACGGTTTTTCCCCCCTTTTTTGTCTTTTAGAAAAAAATATTTTATAATATATTTTTCTTAAATTCAAAAGTCTCATTTTTTATAGCTGTGTATGAGAAGTATTCTTTGCTGCCAATACTTCTATGAAGAAAACAATATGTATATTATCTGTCTTATACAATTTGAACTGAGTCAAAAAGATCTCTCATCCTGTGTTTATCTCCCCCAGGATCCCAGAGGGAATGGGCTTGGTGGACAAGAAAAAGAGCCATTATCCAGGCAGCAATCAGAAAAGAGGCACCTGAGACCAGATCCAGAAAGTAACTTGAAGGAATGTCTCAGACAAGCCCATTGTAGATTTGCAAGTGTCAACGCTGCTAACATCGCATGTTTTGCTTTGACAACAGTTGGAGATGCAACCATTTTCCTCTTATGTTTTGCTTTTAGAGTTAGAGTTAGATGATGCTGGGGGGAGGAATGTGCATGAGAGTTTAGCTAGACATAACAATACTGGACCTGGTGTATGAACCAAGGTTATTGAAATAAGGGATGATAAGAATTGGCGGGTTGGAGAACAGGAGGGAAATCCTGCATTTCAAACTAATTGGAGAATGTGATTTATGAATGTTAATTGGAGGAGGGAATTGTGCTTTGATACTATGTGCTCAGGGGAGGGGAATTCAATTTTTGGCTTCAACTGTGTTAGTGCCGATGCTATGCTTTCAAATAAAGATTCTTTAAGGTAAACAATGTCTTGAAGTTCTTTGAAGAGTTTCATCTGTCGGAACCATGACAGCAAGATTCTATGACTGCAGCTGATACAATAAATGTAGTACTGACCAACATGGCATTGATTTCTTAGTTTGATTTACTTTAATATCAACTTTTTTGATATTCCTTTTCCACTAGCCCAGGGATGTCAAACTGCCAGCCTGCAGGCCGGATGTGTCATGCCGAAACCACGCCCACCCCATTGCTGGCAATGGAAAAAAAGTTGCAATACATCACGACACGTCATGTGACGTTGCGAGTTTGACACCCCTGCTCTAGTCCCTCCATAAATCATCAGGCCATAAAATTGACTAATAGAATACCAAAGGACATCTGGCATAAACCACAATTCTGTCACATATGTCAGGAGAATATTGTACAGATGAAATAATTTTTTTGCATAAAATTTTTCATAATGACATGCACTTGATGTCACAGACTATTTCCCTCTCTGCTGAAACCTTTCTACTTCTTCATTCACAATCACAGCTGGAAGTTCTCTTCAGGTAACTTCTTACTCTTTATTTCTTTCATGTCTAAAGAGACAAAATCTGGCCAGAGCCTCAGTTGGAATCCATTTAAGTGTCATGTAGAAATGCTGAAATGTAAACCTGGAGAGCACTTGCCTGTAAAGTCACCAAGAGTTGGGCAGAACTGAATAGTTAAAAGAACAACAAAAGAAATGCTGAAGAAGCATAATGAGAAGGAAGACTTGTAACATTTTTTTAAAAAAATCAGCTCTTTTCTCTAATGCTTTCTGGCTACCCAACAATATATCTTTATTACAGTTTTGGTAATGGGATGAATGAATGGCAAAATAATGCATGTGTTTCTCTTTTGTCTGTGGCAGGACTCTAACGTAATTTCCGAATATTAGACAGGTGAAGTTTAGAAAAGTGATTTATTACAGGGTGGATGAAGTAAATCCTAATCCTAGGACTTCCAGTATTCAGTGTGAGGAGGACTTTGAATCAGAGCTTTGGTAAACATTGCAAAATTTATTGCCAGGAGCTACTGAAAAAGGCTATTTAAATTATACATACATACATACATATACATGCACACGTTCATACATGTACATGCATACATACATACATAGTGTGTGGGTATGTATGTATGTGCATGTGCATACGCATGCCCACACACAAATACATATACACATGCTCTTTGTAACTAAAAGTGTTGTAGTTCTGAAAGGGCTTTGAATACATAAGCCATGATAAAACCATTAAACTCAATCAACATCAGAACATCTATTTATCTTGGCTAATATCCATGAGAATTTACATATCTTTTGAAAATAAAAAAATGAAAATTATTTTTTCACATGAATTTTATTCATTTAACGTACTCAACACATTTTCATGCTAAAAGTATCCATTTCAATGGTCTATTGCCATTGAATTAAGAAGGGCTGATGACTGGAAATTAGCTAAACATTTATATATAAAGGGTATACATTATTGACTTCTGGTACATTTTTAAAAAATGCATATCACTTTACATTATAATACTTAAAGATGGCCTATATATTAGTTGAAAACTGCATTGTTTTACAAATAATAACAATTGCTCAAATGTAGCTTTTATAAAGTAGTTTGTTATCTTCAAAATCCATTGTGAACAGCTGCAGACAATACAGAGAAAATATGTTTTCGAGAACAAACTCAATCAAGTTTCATGTAGCATTATTAAAGAAAATGATCCATGAATACTGATATTAATATGCTGGTTAAAATGGGCTGCCACCATTCATTTCTTTAGAAAAATGCTATTGAATAATTTGTGCACCACATAGGTTCTTTAATTCATTACAAGGAAGATGCAATCTAATATACTGCATTCAATTTAGTGAGACTTGCTTTTGAGTTGAGGTAGAGAGGAGCAAATCTTTTCAAAAGGCTTTATTCTGAATAAGCATTTGAAGAAACGGTGTATGCAACTGATACCTGTGCAGGAAAGCTACTTACATTATAGTGATTAAAATAAACTAAGTATAACAGAAGAAAAAAAAACATTAGAAATGGTAGCTTCACATGCAGAAGGTTTTTTTCAAAGTTTTGTACTTGAAACTTTTCAAAATGAAATGCTTTGCATACCCCTAACAGTGAGGAACTAATTACTTTAGAGCAGACCGGGGCATTTTATGGTCTCCAGGCCACATCCAGTGATTTGGCTGCCCCAGTCCAGACCACATGAGATCAATTGGAAATTAGAAATTAAATATAAATAAGTGGGGGGGTGGATCCTTAGTACTCTCTGAGCTTGGTGGTTTGCTGTAGACATTTCATTACATAAACTGAGGATGTTACCTAGTTTGGATAATGAAATGTCTGCAAGAAAATCACCAAACTCAGAGAGCATCAAGGACCTGTCACTTCAACTCTTCTTTATTGGTTCAAATGTAAATAGGTATGTGTGGAGGGGGGAAATGAATCAGGTTTGGCTCTGTGCAGTTGCTGTGTGCTCCTTCAGTTGGCTGACAGCCATGGGAAGGCAAGGAGATAAAGCACTGTTCTGCACCTGCGCAGTGCTTGACCCTCACCTAGAGCAGCCTGAAGGGGCAGTGGTGATTATCATGTGAAGGGACCCAAGCTTGGCCACCCACCACCACCACAGATTGAAACAAGGCTTTGTAGGTAAGTTGTTGGAACACAGCTAGTGGAATCAGCCCTCCACAACAGTCCCATTTTCTCAAGTTCTCCAGTTCTTCTCAGGGACTCAAAATTGTCAATTTTAAAAAAGAGGACCCAGGACCATTTCTAAGCATGAAATTCCACCACAAATTGCTTCCCAGCATCCATATTTGCTTTCAAATTGAAATTTTTTGTTCACTCCCTGACAAGCATGCTTGTCACTAGCATCAGGAATTTTCTTCCCAGGCACCCAAAATTGTTGATTTCAAAAAAAAGGATCCAGGATCATTTCTAATCATGAAATTCCATCTCGATTCTCATCCCAATGTCTGTTTTTGCATTTGGGTTGATTTTTTTTCACCTCCATGTCATGTGTGCTTGCCAGAGACATGAAGAACTTTCTTCCCGGAGCAGAATAGTGATGAAATCGCAGGAAATTATGCATGAAGGTTATGCCAAAATGGTGCAACAAGATCATTGAATGCTCTCTTCTGAACACCCGCTAAACTCAAATTTGTTAGTCACTTAATCAGCTCAGTGACTGGAAAGTAAGAACAATCATCCATAAACACAGGGAAAATCTAAATCCTAACTTTCAAGTGTAAAAAAGAAAATCAAAAGTCTTCTCTGAAGTGTACTGTAGGAGACAAAATGTGATATGGAAGTGAAAATCTTTGTTCATGATCAGAAACTGGATATTCTCTGCATGTAACAGAATATGCCCAGAGGCAAAGTTGTTTTCAACCATTTAGCATCTATTCTTGTGTCCCCTACAGAGAAGATGGAAGAAGTTGCCCCTAAGTATATCATCACGCCAGGTCCGTGGTAAATAAGGCCCCCCTCATCCAAGATCTTATTTTGGAGGGGGGTGCGGACCTGGCGGGTATTACCGAGACCTGGTTGGGCGTCGAGGGAGGAGTCCCTCTCGTAGACATCTGCCCACCAGGTTTCCAGGCATTTCACCAGCCGAGGACCCGGAGTAGGGGCGGGGGGGTAGCGGTCATTATGAGGGAGAGCCTTTGCCCAAGGGAGACCACTGTGCCTCAGATAGACGGTGTGGAGTCCCTCCTTGTGAAATGGGGGCAAGGGGTTCAAGTGGGCTTGTTGATTATATACCTGGCTCCCTGCTATGTATCAACAGCCCTGCCTGAGCTGGCTGACGTGATAGCCGGGGTGGC
>NW_015387556.1:41523-53075 GCF_001527695.2 Protobothrops mucrosquamatus
CGGGCCTGACCTAGGGTGAGTTTTAAATAGGGACAATTTTTAACGATTTTAAAGAGCCACAGCTACCAATATTTGGGTTTTAATTGGTTTTTAGTAGGGGAAATTTTTTGTATGATGTTTTAATATGCTGTGAGCCGCCCTGAGTCCCATGGGGAGAAGGGCGGCATATAAATCCTGTTAAATAAATAAATAAATAAATCAACAAATTTCAGAAAAAAACAGCTTTTTCCATAATGTTATCTGGCTAACATGTTGTGTTTATTACTGAATCATTCCTTCCAGCCTTTTTGTTTTCAATATTAATTGACTGTAGCCTAAAAGCAAATCTAATAATGCCCATTTTCTCCTATTAAGATCTAAATATACTAAAACTCTGATATCTCTGGAAACAATTCTGTCAGTTGGAAAGTTATGGAATATGTAATAAAAAGATATAACTCAGTGAAGGTGGAAAGATACTGACTTTGAACCAATTGATAGATGATGATGAATCTTTTACCATACTTTGTGCTAAGAGATATTTTTTAAAAAAAATATTTATTTATTTATTAAATTTATATCTCACCGCCATCTCACTGCCAAGCAACTCTAGATGGTTTACAACATCATAAAAACAGTAATATCAATATCAAAATGTTACAACATTAAAAACAAGAGCATTAATAGTTAACAAAAACTGGGCAAAATAGGAAGCAATGCATAAATGAGTCAGAAGCGAGATCTTCTCAGTCTACTAACTTAATTTTACATCTACCAGATATAACCAATGGCAAGATTTAGTTACAACATTTGTTAACAACATTGGTTGGACCAGCAGTTTCTGCTTCAGAGACACCTGAGATAGTAGAACAATAACAACAAGTATTAATTAAACACACTATCCACTGGCAAGCCAATATGTCTGCAGGCAGAGGAAGATTTCCACCATAAAGCAGTCAATTAGCTGGACTTACTGCTATAAGAAGATTTCATTATAGAAATATTTAATTTATAAGATGCCTAAATCCTCAAATTGTAAATAAAGTTTGCTGTTGTTTTTAACATATTTATTTCAGAAAATATATGTTTCTCACTAGACAAATTAGCAATGTGTGTGTGTGTATGTGTGTATAATACATATAATATAAAAACAGATGAGAATCTGTATACATTATTTAGATGCTGGTAAAGTTCACCTACTAAAACCTTCTTCTCCATCTAACTGAATCTGTAGAGTTGGAGTTGGAAAAAAACGACATAGGTTATACTGTTCTGTAATTCAGCTTTTGTAAAGTCATCTTTCTGATGAGAATGGAATAAAAACATTCACTACAGATGTATTACATTTTTTTACAAATAAAATTGTGCTTAGAGCTCACCATTATTTTAAGTGACATATACTTGAATATTTGGCAGAGTATTCACACATGCTTAATAGGAATAATAGCAAGTACCTTATAGCTAACTACATTATCTATAATTACAGAAGAGAAATACATATATTGATGTAGGGCATTTAATAAATGTTTCAGAGGATTCATTAACTAGAAAAAAGCCATTATAACCACGTTGGTCCATTGAAAAAAAAATCTAAAATCCAAAGCTGGTTATTTCTTTATGTAACCAAAATGACACAAAATAAAGATGATTTAATGCATTTGAAAGCAGTCCAGTGAATTCAGTTATAATTAAAGCAGTAAATAAAGATATAGATCGATGATATAAAGGATCAATGCATCTTGGACCTATTTATTGTAAGTTGTGGCTTCTGTGCTGTATATCTCGAATTGCCTTGAGTTTATTATACAGGAGTGGCTAAGCTTTTAAAGTTGAACCTTTCTCCAATAGGATTCTGCCTATATAATAAGCTATCAAAATCATGCTAATAAAATTAATAAGACCAGACTGCTACCTCTCATTCTTCTAGAGTGTTTGGAGGAGAAAGAGGAGAATGGGTGAAATGTCTCTTACCAAGCTGATTGGTGAATATCTGTAAAATAAACAATCCATACACAATTATTTAAGAATAGACACTTTTGAACTTAGATTCAGTAAGAATGGTTGTAGCTACTGCTATTGTCCTTTATACAGTAACAGTGAACTGGGGGGGATGTGTCAAAAGGAATAACACCATGGTAAAATGGGAAATGATTAAAGACAAACATCACTGAGCTGGCAACTTCCTTCTTTTTTGAAAACAGAAATAGCAAAATAAGGAACAAGCATGCTGAAAAAGCAGACGTTGCTGAATGAAAATGAAAATGAAATGAAAATGAAAACAATTAACAAATTTGGAATCATTTCTATATCCTACTATTACTCTATACTGAGGGGCACCTGACCTGGACTTTGTAATTTGTTAGCTAACATAGTTACTTTGTATTTTAAACATAATTACTTTGTATTTTAATTTGACTTACTTTTCTCTCTTTTAAAATGGTGATAATGATTTATAAAATCATTAGACTGGAATGTAGGAAAACTTCTTATCCTGTGGCTGTATGGATTGATTGGATAGCTTCTAACATTCCTAAACTGAAAAGATAAGCTACAGAAGGTTGACTGGAGACTATTTCCTGATAAGAAAAAGTTTCTTAGTGTCAACTGACATCTGGTTATCTAACTTCAAACAACCTTTGTAGTTGATTTACTGTGCAAAGGAGGGTTACTTTTTTCCTGTCCAATCAACTTTGCTTTTGCATTTTCTTTGTTGTGTTAACTATAAAAAGGAATTAAGATAGGTCTCGGGGTTCTCCCTTTTCATAGGGAGATCCCACTTTATCAGGGTACTCTAATAAACTGCTTTTAAATGATCTTCTGGCTTGTTAGAGTCTCCTGATTGAGCAAGGGGCTGGACTAGAAGACCTCCAAGGTCCCTTCCAGCTCTATTCTGATTGATTGATTGACTATGCAGTTTTGTTCCCATTTTTTAAAAAACTATCTCGCTGGTCAGTTAAAATATTACTGCTTGGGGAAAGGAGTTAAATGGCATATATTCTTTCATGAAAGCAAAGGAAACCAGAATTTTAATTGTGCAACTGGAGGGGAGTAGGCCAGGTTAGGGAATGGAAGATGAATTGGATGGAATGTATACTACTCTCCAATAGTCAGAAATACATAGAAGAGATCTAAGTGATGTTTACCTGTAGAGACACAATTCAGAGTGGGAAGCCAGTCATTTTTTCTGCAGGTGGCTGTTGGTAAATGGTGTTCAGGATAATATCCCATATCGCAATTAAATGAAATCTCATCACCTTCTATGAAAGTATCCCGATGATTATAAGTCACATGACCATGTGGCAAGTGTTTAGGAGGAATACACTGTTCTAAAAAGAAAATATATATTAATAATTTTTATTTAAAAAATTAAAGATAAAAATAAAAACTAATATAAAGTAAAAAAAAACAGAAAAGAAAAGAAAAGAAAAAGAAAAAAGCAAAAACAAGAAGAAAAATAGAAAAGAAAAAAGATATAAATAAATGGCTTTTTTATTCTTTCCAACAGATAAATACAGTATAAATTATTTGATTGAATTTTTTGTGGAAATTGAAAAAATGCTCATGGTTTTGAAGTTTTACGGTAATTATTCAAGTATAGCTCTTTTGACTGCTCCTATTTCTGAAAATTTATAAAATAAGTGCAATATAAAAGATTCTTTTTTTCTTATTAATGTCAGATAGTAAAAAATAGAAAACTAAAATATGTAACTCCTTGCAAAATTGTACTTAAAAGTGTGCAAAATTGAATCATAAATTAACGCAGCAAAGATGTTTGAAAAATCCCTCAATTTGTTTTAAGAAGTTGCAGAACTTTTTTGCCTTTGAATTCTCTTCAGCCCTACAAATGTATTACAGTATGCTAGTAGTTTTTTTAAAATAGATTTATGCTTATTATGATTTTAAAATAAAGTTTATTGCTGGGGCTTTCCAAACTTATAAAAGTGAAACTGAAAAAATGATGCACTTACTATAACATTGTGGTTCTGGATCCCAGCCAAAATTAGTGCATTTGATTCTATCCCAATGCTTTTTATTTCTTGACAGGAAACCATGATTACATTTGAAGCCAATTATTTGTCCCACTTTTTTGGGAAAAGAGACGTCACTATAATATATGTTGGACCAGGATAATGCTCCATTCTCTATATGAGGAAAGTCGCACTGTTTTCCTTTGAAGAAAGTAAAGACAAATAATTAATCAGTTCCAAAACATCAACCTGTTCCACCCATTTTTATCATTGTTAGAAAGTTCTCTTGTATGTCACTTCAAAATATTAGCTTAATATACTCATCATCAAAATGGATCACCCCATTTTATACTCCATAATGAAAACCTATTCTACTCATTTCAGGTGATCTTTTAAATACATTTAGGATTTCGATTTTAAGAACTGAAAACCATTATGGGTTTGAATCAGTCTTCGTTTTCATAAATGGAAACATTCTGCAAGGACAATTCTACTCAGGGAATACTACTAGCAAGTAGTATTTATCTGTTTCCCTTACTTTCATCTGGAAGTCCTGTTTTGAAAGCCAGGGAACTGAATAAATAATCCTCCATGAATGGAAAGAGCACTCGGGATCTGAATTCTTCACTCACTAATCTACCCATATTAAGGCTACCAAAACTGATTAATGGCAGTCTATCTATCAGCCTTTATATGGGTAGATAGTGAGTGAGGGATTCAGATCCTGAGCTGAGGATATTTTAAAAATATTTTTACTAGGACAACATATTTTTTAAAAAAATTAAACAGTTGAAAGGTGCAATATTTTATCAAATTCAACATGCAAAGTAATTTCCAAACTTTAGGAAATTTGTCACCAAATTAAAAAGCTGATTTGAATAACTGCAATAACAAAAGATATATATTTTTTCTGTATACTGTAAGTGATCAAAATTAATCACCCTCCATATGTTATACTTTGGAAATTCCACAAGGCTGCAGATTTCTCAATCTTATTCAGTGGTGGGATTCAAATATGTGAACAACTGGTTCTCTGTGTGGATGCCTCTTCCGGAAGTCCATTCTGGGCCTGAGCAACAAAAAATTAGCTACCAGTTCTACCGAACTGGTGCGAACTGGCTGAATCCCACACTGATCTTATTGCACAGATTCTATCTATTTATCTATCTATCATCTGTCTGTCTGTCTGTCTGTCTGTCTGTCTGTCTGTCTGTCTCTCTCTCTCTCTCTCTCTCTCTCTCTCTATCTATCTATCTATCTATCTTTATGTGTGTGTCTGTGTATGTCTAATTCAGAAGTCACATTTCCTATTCAAGAAGCTGTTGCTTTTTATTCAGATTTGCATCATATGTCCATATCAGTTTGAAACACAACTTTATAGGGACCACTAAAACCACTTTCCCAATGTACACACTAAGAAAATTTGTATCACAAAAGGCACTGGGGTGTTGCAGTGGGGTACTATAGAGTCAGGTTGGGCAAAAAAGCAACAGAATTAGGAGCAACTATATGGGAAGCCATCAGGAACATTGGAAATTGTGATCATGTGACCATGGGTGATTGCAACATGATACTTGAGAGCCAGACACTAAACATTCAGATTGTGATCATGTGATCACAGGAATGCCATAACAGCTGCAGCTTCACAGATCGGTCATAGATCCGTCTTGTTCAGTGCTGTTGTAATATTGAACAGTCACTGAAACAGTGGCTGCAATTCAAGAGCTACTTGAATTTATAAAGAAATTTAGTCACAAATATTTGAAAATTTCAGAAAATGCCCAATTATTTTCTTCTAAATAAAATTAAACTTGTCTTTTATTTCTGGAACTTTTCAGCACTTAGGAAAGGGGAGCAATGTAATGGGTGTTTTGCCTCTTTATATGCCCCTTTTTAATAGGGTTAGGGCTTAGGGTTAGATGCTTTTTTGTAACTTTTTTCAGTGTTGCTATTTTTTTTATTTTGCATGATTCCTCTATGATAAAAGGTCGACTTTTAAACTAACTGAACTTTGCTCAAACTGAGCACTTTTCAAGTTAGCTAGACAGCATGTGAGAAAATATGGATCTGAAAAACAGGAAGCAATATGAAGTCAGACTAGAGTTTTCATTTGTTGCCATATGGGGTAGCTTGTTATTTCTGATTTTATCCATGATTAACTGAAAATGACAGTAAAAGACGAACTATGAGTATTCCAGAGATATAAATATATACAACCAAATACATTATCAGCTCTTTAAGATTTGGCACTGAATTAAAAAAAAATCTGCAAAGTACTGTATCATTAAAAACTACTTACTGACACATTTTGGATATGGTGACCAGCCGCTTTTTGTGCATTTAGATGAATTCTTATGACTTTCAAGCATATATCCTGGCTTACATGTTGTGTAGATTATGTCTTCAATGTTGTAACGAGTCCACAGAGGAGAAAAGTTACCATTTTCTACTTGTGGGGCAGCGCAGATGACTTGTAATGAAAAATAGAAATATTGCTATTGTTATTATGTTCCTCTGTTTTCTATCCATATACTAAAGTTGCTGGTATCCTATATAGTATCTATGCTCAGACAAAATAATAAGGGCAATCTGTGGTTGAGTCTTCTCATTTTAAAAAAACAAAATGCAGTTACATGTAATTGGAAAACAACATCTAGTAAAGCTGTTTTTTTCCTTGCTGCTTTTTTGGGCTCTTTCCCTATCTTCGTTTTGGACTAAGGTCACAAAATATATTTTTTTTTCCCTGTCAGAGGATAGAAAACCAAACTGAATGAATAATTTTGCTCAGAAAAAGATTGTTGAAAGACAATATTGTTGTTCCTCATCTAACTTCTTTGTTGCTTCAAATTGTTATTACAGTTATGCAGTTATGTTGCTTAAGCAGACATGTGCAAAATGATAAAGGTTTCAACAGGCTAAGTCAATTAACCTGAATGAGATTGTGGTTGTCCTTTTCAGCATGTTCGAATATCTATGTATGTGTTTGATCAGAACTGATGCCAGGAAACCATATCTCTACTAAATGCTGTTTTTAGTTCTCCTAAAACAAATATTCTCAAAATGTTTTATTGGCATCACACCAATTTAATACCTGGTGAAGAGGAATTCAATACTAGTGGTAGCAGTCTCCTGGAAGGGATAGCAGCAGCAGCAGCAATAGAAGTCTCTGCACCATTAGAAGGACACAATATATGACACACAAATTATTATGCAGGTTTTTTCCATTGATTATTAATGAATATCAATTATTCCAATTGGTAGCATGTACCACCTCTTCCACATTCACCAAGTTCTAATTTGGAATTGTGGCCACAGTTTAAAATTTATAATTCCCATAATTATAATAAAAAGTAATTTAATTGAATGGTGAACATTTCCTCCAACTCAATTTAAACAAAGTTTGTATTTAGAAATCACAATTGTCCTTCTATGCAATAGAAAATTAACCCTGGTGTGACATATTTTTGGAAAGGGCAGATCCTAATTTTATAGAGAGTTCTTCAAGACCAGATATTGTGTTCTTCCGTTGTGTTTCTAAAAGGTAAATGTCCCAAAATTCTCCTGGGTAAGATCAGTTATAATGTGAACTCCTTTTAGAGGCAAATCATTATATAACTCTCAATATAGTAAAACCTCCATAACTGCAGAGTATTCCAATTATTTATTGGAATAATCTTCAGCTTATTTTCCAAAGCATCAGAACAAGAAACAATGGATGGAAACTAATCAAGAAGAAAAGCAACCTGAAATTAAGGAGAAACTTCCTAATGGTGAGAACAATTAATCAGTGGAACAACTTGCAGTCATAAGTTGTGTGTGCTCCATCACCTGGAGGTTTTTAAGAAGAGACTGGACAGCCACTTGTCTCAAATTGTATAAGATCTCCTTTTTGAGCAGGGGGTTGGACTAGAAGACCTCCAAGGTCCCTTCCAGCTCTATTCCGATTAATTATTCTTGAATGCCATAAACATCTATTATAACTTTGATGTGTTTGATTAATCTGGGTTTAGATTTGGATCTTTGATTATAAAAAAAACAATGTTTAGATCAATACTATAAAATTAAATGGGAGAAGTATATAAAAAACAAGATTGGGTGTGAAACAGTGACGATACGAGAAACAAATAGGTCAAGGCACAGGAAACAGGAAACATTTTTAAATAGGATATGAATAGCCATAGATCATATGTAGGTTTATGGTGGTCCAAATATATAACCTAAATAGAAAGAAAGCAGCAGTCCAGAGAAATCAAAGAAAGGAAAAAGAAAAAAAAACATTAATCTGCTAAGGTTAAAAAAAAAAGCCAACTTAAATTGATTCACACTAACAGTACATTTACCAGAAGAATTACAGGAAGGTAAAGTTAAATTCCCATCAACACACTTTCTGATAGAAGGAGATACAATGAAATAGCCTTTCCTGCATGCAAATTCTATTGTATGTCCATTTCTTATCCATTCTGAATGTCTTTGCCCACCATTCAAAAGCAGATTTCGGTTATCCAGCTGTTGTTTTGTGAGAATACAGGGTGCTAAAAGAAAGGGAGAAAAAATATAGATTGTCTTTGGGTTGGAAACTGGTATTCTTTTGTTTTATTTATATTTCTGTACCTAATTATAACTTTGTGTATGCACTTAAAAATGATATTTTGGACACTGAATCCAAACATATGCTCTATCTGGAAATCCAAATGAAACTAATCCACTCCAATTTCTCCTTGAGGTCAAATGGAGGGAAGCCATCATCTCTTTCAATTATTGATTCTTCTTCTGAATTGGTCCTTCATAGATTATTTTTATGGTATTCAGTTGAGAACTGACTTACTATACAGCTGGTCCTTGGTTAACAGCCACTCATCAAAGACTAAGCTTACTATGGTGCTGAATGAGTAGTAGTTACAACTATCATAGCACTTTAGCGTCATGCAATTATAATTTATGATCTTTCCTTCCAACAAGCAAAGTCTGCAGGCCAACTAATAGGCAATTTCAAGTCAAAGCCTGGGAAGTCCTCAGTTCATGCAGTCCTTGCTTAATGGTGATGATCAGACTGCTAGCACTAAACAGCACATTTTGGGTTTTTTTTTACTTACAACCCTGTTGTTTAACAACAGAGTTTCTGATCCCAATTAAGCAAGAACTACCTATAATTTCTTTGCTTTTGCTCTTTACAGCTGTCAGTTATAAATTAAAGTCTCTTCTAGTATATGCCCTTTCAAAGTCCATTATTAACAGATTCAGAGAATACTTTTATGATATTGTTCTTTTCAGTTGTTGTCCATAAATAAAAGGTTGTCTCTGAAAAAATGAGATTTGGTTACTTTACACATATTTAGTAAAAATAAGACAGAGGTGATTCTAATGACTATTTCTGTATAGTTGAAGCTGAGTGCTAGAGAAGAAGATTGCATAGGGGTGAAAAATGCCTCTTGCATCAAAGCCAATTCCTATATCCCACCTCTATTTCTTGAAAGACATTAAGTTTGCATTAATGTTCTTCTCAATTTGGTTAGATTGGGGCTCAAAATCAGAATTAAGTGAAATAAAGATTCTATATACCGTGCCCTAACTTCAATTTAACCCATGATTTGAGTTAATTTATCATGCTACTTCTAAATAAGAAATAGTTTTACTAGGCCTTTTTATACCAAAGTTGTATTACTGTACAACCAAATCAATGAAACTTATTTTAGTTCATTAAGAATACAATGGTAGTAGAAGGCTGTACAGGAACTCCCCAGGTTAAGAACGTCCAACTTAAGGATGATCCCTAGATACTATTACTCAAAATGGTAGACAGCTTTCTCCTTCCTCAAGCCACACAATGCTTTCAGAAACCACTGAATCTGTACATTTTTATTATATAGGCTGTTTTCAGCCATTTTCAGTGGTTCCTGAAAGTATTGTGTGGTTTTAGCATTTCATTTGGTTTGAGAAAGGATAATGCCATCTTCCCTTTTCAATAATATGCACTCTACAGTATTTGTAAGTATGAGTTCTGGCTTACCTATAAAAACAAATTAAAAACAGAGTTAGGGACAGAACTCATTCTTTATCCCAGGACGACTTGTACTCCTGTGCTGAGACCTATGGGAATAAGCATCATCAAATGCAACAGAACTTTCTTTGAGTCAACCTCTATGGAATTGTCCTGGCTTCTCTCAAGATGAGGAAGACATTATCTTTTTAAAGGAAGGATTCTGTTTTCTCAAGAAATGCTTAACAAGGACAAAACCTAGATTATTCATTCATTCATTCATTTGTATAAGCACCAATAAAATTATATTTATTTGTATCTAAAAGTATATGTTGCTCCATGCCATAGATTCTGTGCAGATTACGATTATAATACAACCCAAAAATAAGCATCCGAACCCAATAAAAGTAATTTAACAAAAACATTAAATCATAACATAAACAGAAATTGTAATATTTAGAGGTATAGAACTCTGTGCTTATTTAGTAGACAATATTTTGCTGTGCAAGAATGGCCAGCAGTGTCTCTGTTTTCATTTATTCATTATTTATTTCTGCTAATTATCTGTTTGTCTTTTCTTTATGACTGGTAGGTTTCAACTAATGTGGAAAATAATATTATAAGAATTTGCACTATTCACAGTGATGTTTCTATGGAAAATAGGGTAATTAGTTCCAGCTCAATGGAAATAGGCAATTAAAATTTTTAAACATAAATGTTACAGTTAATGAAATATCGTATAACCGTAAAAAATAAACCCATATCCAAAGTGTACCTGCTGTCTCCTGTAAGGGTCTTCTAGCAAAACAAGAAAGTCCAGTTGCCTTTTGAAAGAAAACACCTTTGGGACAATCATGACCGGGATGACAGAGAATCTTCATAGACATTTAGCAATGCAGTTTGGAGTGAACACGAATAGTGTTCACTATCCTTTGAATAGTGTAGGACAGGGTGTCAAACTGCCAGCCCACAGGCCGGTTGCACCATGCAGAGGCCGCGCCCACCCCAGCTCCGGCAATGGGAAAAAAGTTGCAATATGTCGCGACACGTCAGTGACGTGGCGAGTTTGATACCCGTGGTGTAGGACTATGAAAGGATTTCCAGAAGAAAAATTGCAGACTACAGGATTTGGTGATCCTGAGGGCACAGATAAATCTTGATGTGGCCTCAATGACTCTCAGAAAGAGGGCTAACGACCACATGACTGCAAGGCATATAAATCCTTCCATTCCCCACCATTCAGAATTGAAGAAGCCTCTTGGATGAGAAGCGAAACATCTTCAAGTTTCAAGTTTCAAGTTTATTGCATTTATATCCCGCCCTTCTCCTAGTGGACTCAGGGCGGCTTACAGCCAATTAAAAACAGAACAATCGATACAAATCTACAAAATTTAAAATCAATTAAAATATATATTCAATAGGCCTATTAATATTTTAAAATTAATTAGAAACCAATTTAAAATGTCCCTAGGCCAGTCCTGCCTGCTGAAACAACCATGTCTTGAGGGCGCGGCGGAAGGAGGGGAGATCCGGAATCAACCGGATCTCTGGGGGCAGCTCGTTCCAGAGGGTGGGGGCTCCAACAGAGAAGGCTCTCCCCCTGGGGGTCGCCAACCGGCACTGTCTGG
>NW_015387556.1:54631-93639 GCF_001527695.2 Protobothrops mucrosquamatus
CGTTGATACATAGCAGGGAGCCAGGTATATAATCAACAGGCCCACTTGAACCCCCTGCCCCCACTTCACAAGGAGGGACTCTCCACCATCTATCTGAGGCACAGTGGTCTCCCTCGGACATAGATTCTCCCTTATAATGACCGCTACCCCACCGCCCCTACCCCGGGTCCTTGGCTGATGGAATACCTGGAAACCCGGCAGGCAGATGTCAACAAGGGGCACTCCCCCTTCCGTGCCCAGCCAGGTCTCGGTGATACCTGCCAGGTCCGCACCCCCCTCTTGAATAAGATCTTGAATGAGGGGGGCTTTGTTCACCACTGACCTGGCGTTGCATAACATCAGCCGGTGATCCCGGGCCTGGGGATCTAAGTTCCCTGGAGACCGAGTAGAGCCCTGAGGACCGGAGCGCCCACACGCAAAACAAGAAAGTCCAGTTGCCTTTTGAAAGACAGCATCTTTCTATTCTGCTGTAGTTCTTCAAAACGAAACTCTTATTTTTGAGCTTTCCTCAGACAGAGGCTTCCTTTTCTTTATTTTGTATACACATATGCATGATGGTTAGCATCTAAGATTTAGTATCTCTCCGTATGTACTAACCTCAACTGCCAATGAGCTAGCTTCCACTGTATGCATGCTAGCCTTGCATTAACTGAATTTTGACTTGCATTAAGGGCAACCTGCTATCAATTTTGTAATTCAAACTTCCACCAATGTGACCTACCTGTATGTCCAACTGACAGCTCTCTCTCTTTCATTTTTGCTAAAAACTTCCCTACCTTCTTTTTAAGGAACTGCTCAATTATCCCTTTACTTACATTATCTTCTAGCTGCACTGAAGCAATCATTTTGTCATATAGCCCGCTTACCGAAACACTTTGGCGGAGGTATCCAACCTTCTTTTTTACATGCTATCCAGTCAGACCCTTCCAAATCATATCCAGGATGGCACTTATACTGTATTCTGTCATTTTCCAGATATTCCGTTTGTTTATTCATTTCAATTCTTCCAAAATCAATCTCAGGTGGGCTACAAACTGAAATTATAGTTAGCAGCATGCAGACAATTGTATTTATTGTTTTTGTTTTCCTGGCAGCACAATAAATGCAGCATGATTTTCTTAAGTTAGACTCCAATTTTCCATATTATCCCTTCTCCTAAGAATCATTAATATTTCTGTGCTATCATTTTTCCCTAAGAATTGCCATCTTTTTAAAGTAACATTTAAATAATGATTGTTAGCCAACTGCATTCCAGTGTTTTAAATAAATAAATATGTTTTGTTTTTGTTAAAAAATGCAATTGTTACTGTAGCCATTAGCATGGGACTGTCAATATGCTATATGGTTATGGAGAATACATTTTTATATAGAGTAACACCAAATGTAAATGGCATGTCACATCATTCTAAGCAGTATAACAACTTTATCTAACTGTGTACTAAACCATTGTTCTATAATCACTGGAAAATTAATAATGTAACTGTCAGAATTTTACAATTACTGTATAAATGAAAAAAATGCAAAACTAATTTTTTTTCTACAATTCTAATTCTTATAGGAATTTGTTCTACAATTCTGAAATAATTTGTAGAATACTTTGTCACATATCTTTATATATATATAGTTATATTCTCACATAGCTTTGCCCAAATTAAAAATATTGAGAACTTACCATGATCAGAAGTACATATTCCTAGAAGAAATAATACAATGTACAGCAGCCAATCCATCGTTAAACATATAATAGTTTAATATTTTCAGAATGTGGTCTTCTATTTGTTCTAACTTTTCCAACAAATAACATCTCAAAGATTCTTCTTCTCCTTTTACTTCACCAATTATTTCCCTGTGTGTATGTTTTACTGTTTAGTACACAAAGTCCCTTTATTTTACATACTGTAACATATCTACAATTTATTTCAGCTGTAAAATCCAGTTAGTATTATCTGCTAAATTGATATATTAGTTCTGATTAACACTTCTGGTAATAAGGATTAACACAAGCAGACCTTTTGAATAATATAATCCTATATGAAACTGTTTAACAAAGAATGTTTAAAAATAGCCAATTCAGTAAAAAAAATCATGATGACAGAAGAAGAAAAAATTGTTTTAAAGATCACAAGATTTAGTTATGATCTTGGATCCATGTTTTAAAAAGCAACCTGATTACCTTCTAACAAATGGCAGACTGCCAAATTCAACAAAGAGCCCATATCCAAATCAGAGCTTTTACCACCTCCTAGGAAATGTATCCATTTCTATTTTAAATAAAACAATCTATTGAAGAATTCTGATATTACAGTATTTGTCCTGCTTCAGGAGTATTTCTTGAGTATTTCTAAATTAGCCTATTTCTATACTTCCAATCAACTGAACCCTTCAGTCTGTACAAAGACGATAAAATGTAATGAGAATGCAATTTTCTGAAAGAAGAGAAAGCATTTTTGTCACATCATTGTGATGGCACAACACCAGAATGTTCAGAGGATTGAGGCATTGTTCTTCAGGAAGGTACTATCTCCTTCAGCCTCTAGTCAATACTCCATAATTTAATTTTCTGTCCATCCGTCCGTCCGTCCGTCCGTCCGTCTATTCATCCATCCATCCATCCATCCATCCATCCATCCATCCATCCATCCATCCATCCATCCATCCATCCATCCATCCATCCATCCATCTATCTATCTATCTATCTATCTATCTATCTATCTATCTATCTATCTATCTATCATTTTAACCATATCTCCCTCATAGACAAGTTCTTATATTTAATCATATAGGTACTCTTCCAAGAGAAAGAAATATTTTATTTTCCTTTGTTGATTTGAAAATTGCTGATACTTTTTCTCTACTGAGCTAGAAACATATAAGCTTCCAAAATTAGGCTAATTTTAAAAATTAAAGTTAAATTAATTAAGATAAGTTTAATATATTTTTGTGTCTGCTTTGTTTATGCATGTTTTGACTTGACCCTTCCCCCCCCCCTTCTTGTTTCTTCTTCCAATAAGCTTTGGGAAAACCTTTGCAACCTAGTGTTAAGACTGCAAAACTAAAAGTTCCAGGTCATCACACAATATGATCTGGTACGAACATAGCTCACTTTAACATTGTTTTCCTCTTCTTCCCATAGATATTACCAAATTATGAATTTGGGGCAATGGTGTGGTAGAGTTGGCTTGCACGGGCTAATTATTTGGTTTTGTAACTTTGTGAGCAGGTTAAAAGCAGAAATGAGCCACAACGCTTAGTGTACCAATCAATTGTTAGGCATCTAGTGCAGGGGTAGGTAACCTTGGCTCTTTTATGACTCGTGGATTTCAACTTCTGGCTCATGAATTCTGGGAGTTGAAGTCCACGAGTCATAAAAGAGCCAAGGTTACCTACCCCTGGTCTAGTGACTCAGCACAGCATAGCAATGGTTTATATTTACCAGCACAGTAGTGGTTTGATATTTGTTTATTTCTAATAGTATAGCAGATTTTGTTTGTTTGCTTGTTTTCCTGCCTGTTTCATAATCAGAAATTTGTTTGGGACATAATTATCTTGTTTACTGATTAAATTATTATTTGGTGTTTTTTCTTTTTGTATATATTTTACAAATTATCCATTCATGGGGAACTACCAAATGTTGGATGCTTCCAGATGGAGGGCTTCCGGTGCAATTAATCAGAAGACATTCAACACTCACTCACTCCTTCCTGTCCAATGGATTTTCTGTGGGATTGGAAAAGTAAAATGACTTGAAGAACAATGAAAAGCTACTAAAAGAAACAATTCCATGAATGAAACAAGCGATTGCATTAAAAAGGCTCCATCTGAAAGCACCCTTCTTCAATCCACTTTTTTGCTGGTCCACTTGGCTCTGACAACAACTGAAATAGAAAAAATGAAGGATGAAATGTGATGTCATTCATGCAGCTTTTTGCCTTTTCCCACTCCTGGTATCCTTAAAATATGATTCATACTGTTGGAGTCTATTCTAGAGCTTGAAGATGAAGGGAAGATAATTCACTTTGCTTCTATCTTAGCTGTCAGAAATAGTTCCTTTTTATATCCTCAGTGGGTTTTACCTTTTACTTTATTACTGCAAGGGAATAAATAACCGTTATTGTTTTGAAGAATCTTTCCCCCCCCCCATTTCCATCAGGTTGCTAAGCAACTACTTGAGTAAATAACTGACAAGCTTGTCAGAAGATGCTCATTGGCTGCCCCTACATGTGCAAAGCGCAACTGCTGAAAAACTAGGTAAGACATTTCCAAATTTCATGTGTTATTATGACAGATACTGGTTGCAGTTATAAGTTGTAGCATTTGGTTTTAGATTAATTTTATTTAATTGTTTCCTCAAAACTCAGACATGCAAGTTTGGCATGGAATTGATAAGAACTGGATCCCTGAATATGAGAGAGACACTTTTATCTTTGCAAAGGGACTTCTTTGCCCTCCCGAAAATATGAATCACCAAGTAATTCAGGCAAAGCAAATAGCCTTTATTCAAGGGGAATCTTTTTGTACAGTACAGAAACAAATGATACATACATTTGGTACATGTATACATCAGGAAGCAAATGATCAAAGAATAAAAGACATTGAATATATGTGAGATTCAAACAATAAAGAACCTTGATTCTACCTAAATTTCCATAAATGGCAAATTTATGAGTTACATTATTTTATCCCAGCGGCTTTGTTTCTTCCTTATATTTTCTTTAACATTAACATGTTAGAACAACTTAAACAGTATGTAATTAGAGTAACAATATGCAACATATTTCCCTTTACACAAATCACAGCTTTCTAAAAATGAAAACTTTCAACAAGATAAAAACTCATGTGATGTTCTACGTATGGTATATAATTTGAATTAAACAGATTATGGCAAACACAGTTATCTTCACATTTTCTTGATGAATTATAGCTTTTTTAAATAATCTGGTAGCCTTACAATTCTTTTCAGTACAATATGACCTGCTCTGTCAATTGCTTTCATAGTAAACTCCTAAAAGTTATAAAGCAGTTAATTTAACATTGTTTGTTTTACAAGTAAAGGTCTTCTTTTTAATTAATGGATGAAAAAATAATTACACAAGTTATCTCTCACATGCATTGGGGCTTTTAAAAATAGAAACCACATGCTGTAAGGATGGTTTATATATCATTGCTGTGACACATGGCCCCATTAAACTAATGGAGACCATTACAGATGACATTGATGAGCTGGCAGGACTAAACCAATCTTGGGAAAGGTGTGTAGGTCCCAAACATTCTTGGCTCATGGTGCCCATAGTGTCTCAGTAGTTTTTTTCACAGTGCCCCTCAATTCAGGAACTGGTTTTGATACTTTGGGGCATCATGGCATACAGTTTGGGAACTATGAGCTTAACAGAAACAATAAATTCACATATTTTAAATTTTCAAGGAAAAACAGTGATTCTTGATTAGCAGTTTGTGCACTGTCCAGCAGTTGTTGAATATCACTGTGTTTCCCTTTAAAATATGCTGCAGGGTTCCTGTGAGTTTGCTATGGCAACCTGAAATGCTGGGGTATACAGTTTGAGAACAGCAGATCTATGTACTAGGATTCTTACAATTGTCTAGAGTTGAAAGGTGAGTTGACAGCGTACTGTACTGTGATCTCTCCCTCAGACGGGATCTCCAGATGGCACACAATGTAATCACTAATTATCAAGAAGGGATGGGGAGTTATGATTAAATAGGAAAACCGAATAGTATTTGTGCTTCTGGTGGTAACGTATGTCACTTAAGTTTCACTTCTGAGGATTCTAAAGACCAAAGAGCCCACAAATAATAGCAGGAGATGTCAGCAGGCAGGATAACAATCAACACAATTTGCCCCTGCGTTCTTTCTTTCTGATTTTTAAAAGTACCTTAATTACACACCAACATACAAAGAGAAAGTTATTAAGTGAATATGTGTGGATTTTTTATAGGTGAATTAGGAAATACTTAACTCTTATTATACACATCTGGGATACATCCATGGTCCCTTTACACATTGTTTCATAAACAGTGATGATAATGGATGTTTACGAAATCCCGGTTTACACTCAAACTCCATCCAATAATCAGATGCTCTCCAGGAGGTTGACTTAGTAACCCACCTCAGCTGAATATTGTTGCGGTCCATGTCGACTTGATCAGCTCTACAGGTTTCTGAAGAATAAATAAATGTGCTTATCTATTAAATTGATATATCACACTAAAACCAGTGTTGAATAATTAGAACAGAATAATTAATAAAGTTGATTTTTTTTATTTAAGTCTTATATTAAATTATGGATGGTGGTGAACTTTTAGGTATAATATACAGATAAACTGAAGGGGCTATTAATCATATCAAACACGTTAATTTTATCAGACTAATATGAATTACTGTACCTGACAATGAGATATTGGTTGTGGTAGTCATAGATTTTGGATACTGATTATAATGGTCTTAGTCTCTGATCTTCTGAAAAACTTAGCTATTGAGCAAAAATTCCTAAATAACCTGCTGCAAATAAATATATCCATTTATACTGCAGAATGACTATTATTGTAACTATGCCCCAATTTTTAACTTTTAACATTTGTATTTTTGTGTGTGTATACAATACATGCTCCTGATAAGCGATCCTGCAGCTATTGATAAATAGAATAAAAAATTAAACAATAGATCCAGAAAATGAAAAACAAATAATAAAATATACCCCAAATTATCTAAAAGCATTACAAGCATCAAAATCTACTGCTCATAATATTATTTTAAAAAATGCATTAAGAATATATGACATATTAAGATGAGGCAGCAAAATGGGCATGACAACTATAGGAGAAATATAAAAATATGTTTTAAAGTATAAAGTACACTAAAGTATCAAAATATGTCTGAAGGACATTAAAAAAGAGGCTGACTGGGGAAGAGAATTCTAAGGTATTGGTGCTGCTATAGAAAAATCCTTATCTAAAACATGCCCATAAATAATATGGGAAGTTATTTCTTCATTGTAATAACAAGTATTGAACTTTGCATGAAATGCAGCTTAGCCAACACAGATGTTTTATGCTTGCACTAAGATGCCCATACCAGGAGCCTAAAAGTTGCCTTTGACCCTTCCGCAATTTCTGCATTTTCTTCAAGAGCATCCTATATGATCTATACCTGTTCCCAATGCTTCTGGCCACTATGCTAGGTATTCTGGGTGACAGAATAGTAGAATCCAGGATTACTGCCTGGTCTTTTTCACATAATGGAGGAATATCCCTTCAGAAGCAAGTAAGGCTCTTCAAACTGACTGACTGAGCATCAGACCCTCAGATTCATCTGGATTCACTTTCAATCTGTTACAAATTACCCAAACTACAATGTAGTCCAGATAAAAGCCAATTCAAGAACCTGGCATTACTGGCAATGATGAAAAAGAAATAAACCTGGGTACTATCTATTCTACATAAGGTGGCACCCAGATCTACCACCCTTAAAATCACTCTCTGCAACCCCAAAAAGTTAATTGGGGATATGGCATCCCATAGTCCAAAGATCATGGACTTGAGCAGAGGTCCTCCAATGTCAATTCTCAAAGACAGGGCAAAAGAATTTCATGATTGAAAGTATCCAAAGCCTCCAAGATGTCCAGGAACACGAGTAATGAAAATTGCCCTATGTCTGTCCTCTTGGCAGATCATCCAATCAAGGCAACCAAAGTCTGGCCTGAAATTGGTCTAAAACAGACCTAAAAATCCGTTTCCTTCAGAAACATTTGGAAGCCAGGGCCAAACTGTAGCATTATGATAATATGCTTTGGTAACTTACTGAAAGATTGTCAGTAGTGCTGCTGCTATAGACGCATATTTATATTATGATATGTATATTGCCTTTCTCTAAAGCACAGGGGGGATTTTTCTTAGTCTTCTTTATAGTTGGTATACATCTCTGTGAGTCTTTTCATGGTTTTCTGTGAGAAACGTTGAATCGATCTGCAGATTAAGTTCTCCAGATTCCTAGCATCTGTGTACAGATACTAGGATATCTACAGAAAGAAAGCCTGTTATATGTATTTCTTTATCCATTTCCTGTTC
This sequence comes from Protobothrops mucrosquamatus, assembly GCF_001527695.2. Lineage (NCBI taxonomy): Eukaryota > Metazoa > Chordata > Lepidosauria > Squamata > Viperidae > Protobothrops > Protobothrops mucrosquamatus. Next base: position 62,714 of record NW_015387556.1, read on the forward strand.
TAGGTCTAGTGACTACGTAAGAATGTGGCTTGGGGAAGGAGTTGTCTTGTTAGCAAGGGATTACATGAGGATGTACTGAAGAAATGTATTATAAGTTTAAAACTGAACAAGCTTTGCAAAATGCTGATTGGCTAGTTCTTAAGTTAAACATCAAAGTGTCTATATTTTCCTTTTCTTTGGTGATGACAATATGAGAATCATGTTTAAAACTTCTATAAGGATAATGAATGAAATCCATAGACTTTTCAACTTGGGGGGAAGTAGCAAAGAACCTTTTTCTCTTTCCCCAGTCATGGCTCATATTACCAACTGTTGGGCACTTAAATCCTACTATTTCCTAGCAGTAAACATTTAATATGCAAAAACCTAAACAACTATTTGCTGCCTTTCTATGATATTGCTAAGCTACAGGTAGACCTTGTTTAGTGACCATAATGATATTGGCAACTTGGTTGTTAAATGAAGTGTTTGCTAAGTGAAACCATGACTGTGTTTATGATCTTACTTCTGTTTTTCTTTGCTTTAGAGACCTGCGAAGTTTGTAAACGTAAGGATTGGTCACAAAATTACTTTTTCATCTCTGCCATAACTGTGAACAGTTGGTAAAATGAGGCAGCTGCTAAATGAGGAATTGTAAGTGGCTGAGGAAGTTGTCTCACTAATACTAAACAGTATGGCTGAGATAGTATTTTGACAAAAAAAATAATTCTTTGACTGTATGCTACATATACTGTAAGGATTGGACCCTTATGTATCAACTTTTAATATACATTTCTCACACTCTAACGCAGGGGTGTCAAACTGCCGAGCCGCAGGCCGGATGCATCATAGCAAAACTGTGCCCACCCCATTGCCTACAATGGCAAAAAAGTCACAATACGTCGCGACACGTCACGTGACGTTGCGAGTTTGACACTCCTGCTCTAATGTAACCAAAATAATATAACCCAGTGAAAAGCTAAGCAGTTTTGCCAGTTTTCATTTAAAATGACTACATTACCAAGAAATAAAGAACAAATTTAGCTTCTATTCAACAGTCTTTTTTGATTGAATATATTTCATGTTTCTTTATTTCATGAAGTGGTGCAACTTTTTAAAAAAAAAATTTCAGGAAAGTACTATAAAACTTTGCATTTCATGATATTGCTGCCCTCAGCCTCTGATAGCATGTGGCCTGGCTTCACAAGAATATCAAAGAAAAATAGCCATTTTTATCTTTTTGTGTTATGTTTAGTGTTTGTTTGTTTTTTAGAAGGATATTTTGCCATCAGAACAGGAATGATCAGTTTTAAACTGTATACTTACGAACACATCTTGGGACACCTCTCCAATGACCATTCTGACACTTTGCAATTGGAGTGCCCTCCATTTCGTACAGCCTGTAGCACTCATATATCACAGATTCACCTGACGAGAATTCCTGTCTTCTGTTGGTTAGAAGCATTGCGTTGCCAATAGCAGGTGGAGGACCACAACTTGTTGGAATCTCTGCAATTAAAATATTTAATAAATGGATATATTACACTGAGTAACAAGTAATGTCCAATCCTGGATATAATTGTACTGTATAAGAGCATGGAATAAACAGAATGATTTTATTTTTTTTTACTCTGAAGGCCAAATTCCAAAAGACTTTCTCCTATTTATCACTGGATTCTACATTATAATCTATGACGGTTACTGCTCCTGTTCAATTATTATGAGAGAGCAGAGCCAAGTAACATCTTATTTATCATTATTAGACAAAGATATATTTTCTTTCATTAAAAACAGTGATACGTTCCAATAACCATAAAAACAAAATGCATAAAGTCATAAAACTATGAGCAAATATTTTTGTTATTAAAAGCAATCTTAATAAATTAGTTCCAATCCAGCCAAGTCATGAAGTAGAATAATTTCCTCTTTATATTGCAAGCAATTTCTTCTGTACTACAGAAGTCTCAAAATGCTTCCCAGTTTTGGTTTAAACATACTCCAAAGGATACAGTATCTCAGGAGGTGGATCTTTCAAGAAGCTCTCCATTTCTAATACTTCTGATCTCCCACTTTACCCAGCATTTAACTTTGGAAGGTTAAGTAATAAGTTATAATTTCTATCTACTATTCCCCATTTTTTCTCCATCTCTGTTATGAATTCTGCACGATATTAGGATATATTTTTCTGAAGAGGTTCCATACAGTTACAGAATTAATTATGGTTCTACTTTCTGTTCTGGGAATCTCGGGTCAACAAAGTCACCGATTATAGGACTAGAAACATATCTGCTTGAAAATGAAAAAGGATGTGCTATAGGAAATGTGTATTATTTTATTTTATTTTACTTTTGTAAAAATGTACATCATTTCTGAATGAACTATATTATGCCAGGTATAATATACATTTGCTTCTGTATATTTTATTGTTTTAAATAAGATTAATTTTATTGTTTTAAATAATTTTTACTTAAAAAGGTAAAAATTAAAAAAGTATTTTTTTAAAAATAAATGATTGACTAATTAATAACACAGAATTAACATAATTAATTATACTTGTGAAAATTGAAACATTGTAGAGTTAGGATATTTTCATAAGATATAACAAGACTATTTTCCTAATTGACAATATACAAAGTTGATGTCATCAAAGAGTTCCTAGATAAAGACAAAACATCACACTTTTGAAGATCTATGATCCTAAGAAATTCACAATACTCATAGCCCATTGTCATTTTATTAGCATGAAACAATAATATTGTAACATATACATATGTTCCTCCTATACTGAAAATATATAACATATTGGGCTGGATTCAGATTTAGTGGGATTCTTTCAATAATTGAGCTTCCATTGTAAAGTCCCCCAGTGAACATTCATTGGCAATCCAGTTTAGTGTAGTAGTTAACAATGATAGCCTAGAAAACAAGAGACTGTAAGTTCTAGGCCTGCCTTAGGCATGAATGACAGCTGGGTGACTTTGTGCCAGTTACTCTTTCTTAGGCCAACACATCTCATAGAAGGTAGGAGTATTAGATATGCTTGTCACCTTGAGTTTGTATGTATATTTATAGATTTGTCCATGATACATGATATGTGGATATATAAATAATAATCTGAGTTTGAGATGACTGATTTTGAGATATATTTTTGTTTACTTCCTCACATTTTTATAAAGCATATGTCATATAAGGCTTAGTGCACTTATTGAAATTCATTTTTTTTATGAATTGAATAGTTGAGTTTGTATCTTACCTGGTTCAGTAAGTAGATTGACCAAATCATCATATGGAACTTGCATCTGCTGGGATACTGAAAGAGCAATGTAGAATGCAAAAAGGTGGTAGTAAATTTCTATTATTATTATTATTATTATTATTATTATTATTATTATTATTATTATTATTATTATTATTACTATTATTATTACTATTATTATTACTATTATTATTACTATTATTACTATTATTATTACTATTATTATTATAGAATAGAATTATTTTATTGGCCAACTGTGGTTGGACACACAAGGAATTTGTCTCCGGTGCATAAGCTCTCAGTGTACATACAAATAATAGTGATAATCGTGATCATATACAACATGAAAATACATTCATCATAAATCGTGAAATACAACACTTCATCATAAATCATAAGATGCAACACTTAGTGATAGTCATAGAGTACTAGCTAAGCAAACAACATAAATCATACTAGGGTACAAAAAAAACCTCAATATAAATTGTAAGATACAAGCAGCAAGTTATAATCATAAAAAGATAAAGATAGGCAATAGGAAAGATGAGGAATATAATAGTAATACAGCTTTACTAGTATTTTGACAGTGTTGTAGGAATTAGTTGTTAAGCAGAGTGAGGGCACGGGGAAAAAACCTGTCCTTATGTCTAGTCGTTCTGGTGTGCAATTATGCCATGTTTTGCAGAGAGAAGAACTTAATTTCTATTAATGGAATAAGTTAATGACCTTTTTCTGCACTTATAAGCTCTGCCATTTCTTTGGGAGTAAAAATTCCTTGCCTGTCAGTAATTTGTTTTCTGCAAAATGTAAATGCAATGGCTACTTCCCATTCTCATTTAAAGAATCATTTGTAAGTCCTTCTATTTATCAGAAAGAACTGATTCCCCCAAAAAATATTTTTTTAATTAAACTACTTTGCACCCACATTGAAATCAACAAATGTAATTATTATGTGAAACCTAAATTCCATTAATTTCAATATCAGTTGTGCACCCTTTCTGTGAAACTGTTTTCTTTTTTCTTTTATAGCAGGCATGTCAAATTTGCGACGTCATGTGACGTCGCGTGACATATTGTGACTTTTTCCCCTTCCTGGGAAGGTTGCAAATGGTAATCACATAACCCTGATTTCAGCCGGAGAAACTAGAAAGAATCTCTTCTGAGCATTTGCCTCATGTACTATCTAGCTGTGGGCTATTCTATCTCTTACCTGGTCTCTCAAGGATATTCCCTTGGTCTCTTTGCCCAGCTTCCCAAGGCCTTTCTCACATACCATTATTATTATACACTTGTCTGCCTGCTGTTCTTAAGATATACAGTATATTTGACTATGACCATGAAAACTGCCTTATTGCTCAGACTTTTCCCCAGCATTTTCACAATGACTTCATATTTGTACACAACAAGCAGTGGTAGGGATTAAACAAGGAACCCCATGTCAATCTGTTAGCCAGCTCCAAAGGTGCACACCGCAGCCCATCATTGTTCAAAAGCAGTAGTCTGGTTTTCCTATATATGCTTAAACAATTATTCAAAAATTGAATAAGAAAAGAAAAAACAAATCACACAAACATACACACACAGAGATCCTGGCCTTTGATCATATGTGTGACATAGCACTTCACATTTTGCATTGTTGTCCCACCAACTGTGGCATTTATCCTCAGAGAAAACATTAAGTGCAGCCTTCGATGGATGCTATTAATATTCCTCAGTGCATAGAATAACAATTCCATGGTAATGTGTTCAACTGGGAAACAATACAAAAATATCGGTGACAACTTGAAGCTTCTTAAACCCTAGCAAAAGTTATTTTGCCATAAACTTTTGCAAACTTTACCTATTTCTTCAAATGCACGGGTTTGTAACTAGAGGTTAGAGTATAATATGTGTGTTTGCCTTGTCAAAGTACAAAACTGGTACTGAAACCCAGCCAAAAAATTTTTGCAACCAGTTTTCCCTGTCAACAACTATCTACAAGTACAACATATTATATAACAAATAATTCATTGGTTTTTCAAAACCTGCTAACTAAAACAGCTTTCTCAATTCCATCTAATAACTGAATTATTAATAATTGATTAATAAAAATCAGTTGATTATTTAATGAGAACTTCAACCAAGTCTTTCTTTTACTTACAACATAATACACCATCAGTATTTCATTTTCATCTAACCTCATTGTTTACCAATAATTTAATGATAAACCCACACATACTTGTCACCGGCAATTATTGCATCAGTTGAAGTGGAATATAGAACCCCAAATTTTAAAATAAAATAAAGGTGGCTAGATGCCACAACAGATATATACATGCATCCATGCAAAGTGCCTGTGAATTCTGTAACTATTGCAAAATTCAGAAAAGGCCATCAAGTATCATTATGTATTACATTTCAGCATATAAGCTGAATAGATATAATTGAGCATCTAACCACAATTACTTAGCCAATATATATGCGCTGCAACATAAAGAACAAATCTATTATCTGATTTAGACACATATATGGTAAATCACAATTTTCTCATGACATGTTCTTGTTTTATAAGTCTTATTTTAAAATAATTGATATTTATCTTTACTTTTCTTTAAAAGTACTAACAAAAATCCATTTGCCTTGCAAAAAAGACAACTTTTACTTTTTCTTAAATAACTTACCCTTCTGGAGAACACAATTTGTCCATAATAGGACAAAAATTATATAGCCAAAACAGCGCATGTCGGTATTTGATTGTCAACCTCTGCACTGTACAGTTGAGACTTTTAATCACTGACACCAATGACTGTCCTTGGAAAGGTTTTTCACCTCTGGATCCACAAAACTGATTATTTACTTATTCAGACTCCAAAGTCCACAAGACTTCTGTGTTTATTAGAAACCTGTATTATAAAGGAAAGTCAAGGACTATGGGGAACAGACTTGAAATTCCTAAACTAATTCTTATGCAACAAAGCCCACATGGGAGTTTCTGAGACCTGAAAATTCGTGTACAAATATGCTGAATGATCTCTACTGAGCAAGTGGGAGAGAGACATTTGAGCAAAAGAATATTGGGAAAGGCTGCTTATCCTCTATTTTGGGGAAATCATTCTTCCAGTTATATTTGTGTGTATTTACTGCTGCTTACTAGATACAGTATATGTCCACATTCTAAACCGGAATCTTCTTCTGTTTTAAAAAAGGATCTGTTTTGCCTTTAAAGCTTCTCCTCACCCTTCAGTTTAGGGCTTCCCTTAAGTCAGGAGTGTCAAACTGGCGGTCCATGGGCCAGATGCATCATGTGCAGGCCACACCCACCTCAACTCCGCAAAGGCAAAAAATGTCACGATGCATCACAATATGTCACATGACGCAATCGAGTTTGACACCCGTGCCTTAAGAAATAAAACAATGGAATAAGCCATAGCTGAGAGAGTAAGGCCAATTACAGAATTAGAAGGCCTAGCCAAGGTTCCCTACACAAAGGGAGAGGAGCAGAGTAATAAAATCATGCTGTAAGAAATGGTTTTAGTACTATTTAGTACTATTCCTCCTCATCCTGAGGCAAAAGTGATTCTGTTACCTGGAATTCACAAGCTTTTTGTGAAGCACGTGATCCGTTATCATGTGTCTGCAGGATGTCAACAATTGTAATTATGAGGATTGGTCACAAAGGTTTCTTTTTTCTAGAACTGTCATCAATTTGAACTATTGCTGTATGTGACAATTGATAAGTGAGCACTTACCTGCAGTCAGTCTGCTCCCTCCATTAGAAACCCAAGAGTTGAGGCCAAAGGTCAGGGTGAAGAAGAAGATTCTTTCTGAATCTGAGACAATGGCATGTGGTGGTATCGGGAACCGAGCGGATCACCCACTACTACTAATAATAAACCCTTTATTATCAAAGTATAACATGTATACAGTGAAATTGGCTGAGCCTCCCTATGTGCCCCCCCTCACCACAAACTCACAGTGACTACAAACCCCCAACTTATTTCACCCTGTGAACTAATTGCACATCACGCCGGCCTCACGAGTCTGTCATGCATAAAGTTATAAAGCTATGTCCCATTCAGAAGCCTGACGGCCCATGGATAAAAGCTGTTCTTCAGCCTGTTGGTACGGCTGGCTATGTTTCTGTATCTCCTACCCGATGGTAGGAGAGTAAAAAGGTACCAACCAGGGTGTGAGTCATCCCTGAGAATTTTCCTCACTCTGCCAAGGCAATGGGCCCTGGCGATGTCATCCAGTGGAGTCAGGGAACAGCCCACGATGTCTTGTGCCATGCTCACCACCCTCTGCAATACCTTCCTGTCTGTGACTGTCAATTCAGCATACCAAACCACAATACAATATGTGAGAACGCTTTCAATAGTAGACCGGTAGAAGAAGGTCATAAGTCGTCATTCTACCCTGTTCTTCCGCAAAACCCTGAGGAAGTGGAGTCTCTGTTGGGCCTTTCTGGCCACCTGGGCTGTATTAGTTTTCCAGGTAAGATCTTCACAGAGGTAGACTCCCAGGAATTTAAAGGAGGAAACTCTCTCCACACTAGAAAACAAGCATGGTGGTGTAGTAGCAATCTAAGGTGTTTAAAAGATCTGTTCTGGGCTGTTTGCAACCACTGCAATATATAAATGGGGGGGCACTTTCCTTCTTGGCAGCACTAAATCACCTGTTTTGCCTATCTCTGACATTACAACAGAACCCATATTGCTCACCAGCAAAAAGTCACTGGCTCTCAAACATCAAGATCCTTCCAGAGATTGAAGCAGTCATTTGGCAGCAAGCAGCAGAGTAATTCAAAAATACTAGATGATACTTTTGTATGACTAGCTAGCTATTCTGTACATTGGAGGAGAATGGAGTCTGCCACTTTTTCCATCTGATTGCACCAACTGCTTTATCTTCTTACCCAGCAACTTTGCCAGGCAGGCAGTACCTACCCTAATCATAGATGCAGCAAGAAAGTGTTGTGAATAGTGCAAGCAATAAGCTGAAGTTCTTATGTTCATTTTACCTTGGTCCAGTTGAAGTGAGCTGTGTCTTCTTACCTTTTCCTCAGCATGTACTGTTGTCAATGGGGTGAAAATAAAAGAATGAAGAGCCCTGGTGGCACAGTAGTTGGAATGCAACTACTGCAGGCAAACGTTGAGTTTGATCCTGATGGGGCTCAAAGTTGACTCAGCCTTCCATCCTTCCAGGGTCAGTAAAATGAGGACCCAGATTGTTGGGGCCAAAATGCTGACATTATAAACCACTCAGAGAATGTTTTAAAGCACAATGGGGTAGTAGTGCTATTCCTGTTCCTAATGTCTTCCACAACAAGCACAGCACTTCTCATGATGCAGAACATGAGAAATGGGTACTGCTTCATGGTGGGTAATGAACATGACTCATACAGCAGATGAGTTATGCATATTGAGTTGCTAGATCTCAATCATAGCCAGGCAGTAGAGCATGAAAAGGGCAACCCATTAGGAATCTTTGTTAGGGTCATCTATGTTGCTCACTAATTGAATCAGATTGTGAAGGATGGCCTTGGTATGAAGAGATTAGCTGGAAAAGTGTGATAGATTGCTCAATATTTCCAGTGATGTAGAAAAGGGAGAGAGATACCAGGTCCTCATTCATCTTGATACTGATCTTCAAATATCCCCATCCAAGATACACTATCTGTTGTTCAAGCAGTTGCTGAGGATGAAATGGCAAAGCATTCAGATCTCTGTCTCCTTTACACCTGGGAGTGGAGACTCAGTGTCAAGGCAGTCTCTTTACCTGAGCTGTACTTCTTTGCAATGAATCTCTCAGATCAGATAGCAGAGGTTCTGCTCTTGACTTTTTTCACAGAAGAGTTTCTAGGATTCTCTGAGGACGAGCAATCATAGCAATTTGGGTTCCCTCTGGAATTGTACAATGGATGAAGCTACTGAGTTCTGAAGAAGCAGTGGCTCACCAAACTCTGTATCCCAAGGTTAAAGGGAATAATTGTTTTCATGGATGAATACTGGGAAGATTGGGTATTGTAACTACCAATTAAAGAACGGCTACAGTGAGCTCATTCTTCAGATATTACAAGGAATAAACTGGAGAGAGGGAGTTGGAAGGTGCAGTTAAAGGGATAATTTCTAGCCAATATGAGCTTTAGGAAAGCTGCTTTGGAGATTTTCTTAGGAAATACATTAGATTCTGGGCATAGGTAATCAAAAAGAGCATGTCTTTGCATTATACACTGATTATAAAATCTGATTACTCTGTGATACCTATAGCATATCAGGGATCTTCATGGAAGACCATTAAGATTTCTGTATTAGAAAAAGTGCATTCTGAGAGCCTTTTATTTTGTTAAGCAGATATTTTTAAGAATACACTTGATATATAATGTCTGCTATTAATAAACTTTCTCTTTGGTTTGTCTGTTACCCTGTCACCTAAGAGTACTCGGAACATGCTGATTAGTCTCAGATATGAAAAAGCCTTGTTCAGTAAATTATTAATAAGAAAAAAAGAATAACATTTCATACATTTGGTATTTTAAAAGTGAGTAAATGCAAAGGTGATGTTTATTGTAATAAATATGAACATTTATTGCAGTAATAAATATTGATCACAGAATTACTCTGTTTACAAGCATCTTCAAATGATGTTGCATGCTAAAATCAACAGCTATTCCAATCAACCTGAGTGACTATAGTCTTCCAGCAGTAAAAAAAAAAAAAAGGTACATAATGTAAGTTAATTTGCATGCTTCTTCCAACATGGTATGAGGCAAAGAAGTCACTCAACGTTTTTTTCCATTTTCTTACCTAAAGAAAAACAAATACATTAAGCGTTACTTAGAAAGAGAGACAAAGTACATAACTATAACCAGCACTTCTAAAACTTGGTTTAGTATGTAATATTAATTATTCATAAGTAATAAAACAGCAGTACTGCTCAGCTGAAAAAGAAGAGGTTATATAAAGCTATGTAACTTCCAATTAACCTGTGGCAAAACGCTGCATTTTCTTTCAACTGATCTCTCATCTTAAAAAAAAAAAGAGGAAGAATTGTATAACAATATGTTTTTTCATATTCGTGAACAGACTGACACTGTCTAATGCATTAATCTCCTTTTATGTTCCACATACCGGAATACTTTCCCTTCCTCTATTTAACTAAGTGTTTTATACAATATAAGGTGCATTGTATAAATATCCATCAAATGTTCTATAGTGCCTGAACCAAGCTACATCTTGGTTAGAAATGTTTCATTTAATAAAACAGGCTCAACTGAGCTTTAATAAATTAAGAAATAACAATCTTTTATTTTTCTAATTATGGCAGAATGGAAGAAACCAAAGGGGGAATCCTTGGAAACTGATGGTATTTTTGAGGTAGCAATAATTGTTTGAATGCTTTAGAGAAATGTTTTTAATATACATTGTCTCAATACCATTATGGTAGCCAATATGGCCAAATCCTTAAAATACATATGAATAAGGAAAACATAGAACTGTGTAAGTATGAAAATATATTACCAATAATGTTCTACTTACTATATACTCCTAACACATTGTGGATACAATAGTTGTCCATTCTGACACTGTACTCTAAAATCAGAGGATGAACTTGATAGAAGTGTAGTGTGGTATGCTTTGCATACAAATTCAACAAATTCTCCATGAAGAAAATAAGGTCGATTGTCAAAACTCCATCTCAAATGCAAATTATTTTTTGCCATCTCTTCCTGTGACAAGGTACATGGCTCTTCAGAAAATAAACAGAATATTATTATTTTTTTACCATACCATGAAATTTAGTAAGACATTTCCCTTAGATACTATGATTTTCTTACATTGCATCTGATAAAGTGTAAACATTAATAAACTACAACTTCATACATTAGAATTATCAACAATTTGCATAATTTCACTCATTAGATCAGCAGTCCCCAATCCTTTGGGCACCCAGGGACCGGTTCTGTGGAGAGAGGTTTTTCCACGGACCAGAAGGGGCATGGGTTCATGTGCTGCTTGCATCCCACAGATGGGATTTCACTTGTTTGCATGGCCCAGTTTCTAGCATGCCACGGACTGGTGCCAGTCCATGGACCGGGAATTGGGGACCCTTACATTTGATAGATAATTTGAAGATAAAGCTAGTATTCATTGTTGTGTTTCTTCTCTGAACTACCACAAAGGGCTAACACCACTGAGGTAAGATAATCTGAGTGAGATCGCTAGTTTCCATGGTGGCCAGGAACTTCTGAGCTGTTTCCTGCTCTATCTCTAGGGAAGGCAGGTTGAAGTGCCCCAATACAGTAAGTCTGGGGAATTCTAACATTAACTGCCCACTGCATTGAGCAACTCAGGCAAGGAATCTCAGGAATACGATACAACAGCAACAATTAAAGTTACTTTCTAGAGACTAAACTTATCAATGGGGTCTCACAACTGATTATCTATGGGGCAATGCCTCTGAAAGTCAACAACATCTCTGATAACAATAGCCACTTCATCACCAAGAGTGGCAACTGGAGCCACACTTGAAACCCAGATAGTCTCATTTCTGAAAGGGGAATATACTCCTCTATGCCCAATCAGATTTCAGTAATACATGATCAATCAACCCTCTTATCCACTATCAAATCATGAATCAGGGAGATGTTATTACATCCACCCTTTAATTCAAAACCAATCCACTGAAGCTCCAACGAATTAACATTCAGACTGAGCACAGAATGAGAATCATATTCCTCAAGAGAGTCTATTCCTATTAATGTTATATACCAAAATGAGCTTTCATTCCAGTGCTACAATGCACAATCATAACATCTAATTCATTGCCATGTAATATAATTCAGCAATTGGAGAACTTTATATGGAGCCCCCCCCCCCATTTAAGATTGAAGACACCAATAATTTTCTAAAACATATTGAAGCTGCATGTTTATTTGGATATGTGTTATAATGATAACAATAATGTACAATACCTATACAAACAGGTGGAGTAGTCCATTGGCTCCTTGAACAAAAGACTGTTATGGAACCTTGCAAAACATGATATTCATTGCAACTGTACTGTATTGTTGAACCATCTTCATAGTTTTCTGTTAATGAGCCCATAATAACCCCATTTTCTATGGAAGGTGGAGGACCACAGTTAGCACTTAAGCCTGCAAAACACAGTGGAGAAAATAAAGGCAGCATAAGACAGTAATGTTTTATGGCTAAAATCAGTTTTAAAATGGAGAGAAGACAGGCAGTTTTGTATGAATTTTCTCCTGCAATCTCTATTTTATAGAAAGTGGTAAACTGCAAAATTGGGGTAAAAATGCTTCCCCATTCAAAATGAGAGTTAGCATCATCATTCTCATCTTTGTGACATCATCACAAAAATAAAATAAAATGACAGTATGATATCCTATTAATGACAGAAAAAAACTAGTTTCCTTTTGTTTTTTTAAAAAAGTAAATGTTTTAGCTATGTACTGAGCAAAAGATACAATTGGATGAAAAGTTGCTATGAAAAATGTAAAATAAGGCTGTTATGAGAACAAAGAGGAATATCATTTGTCATGACAGTTCCTTAAGGGACACTATAATATAAATGGAGTTCAAAACAAATGGATTATAAAGTCCAAAAATAGTATATGGATATCAGCCTCCCTTTTTGTTAAGGTATCTTCCTACATATGCCTAGATATTTCATCCACAAACAGTGGCTCAGCTTTACAATATCAGCCAAATGATATGTTTGTTGTTATAGAAATGGTTAGTATATATTATTATATAAAAGTAAAAAGTTGAGGTTTCATATTATTATCTTACTCTACTGCACCAAAAGAGTTGGAAGTCAATGCATTTTCCCCTCTACCTCATGCATTTCTCTCTTCCCCCATTCCTCCCTTTTTACCATTATTTTTGTATTTTGTATTTCTATATTTTATATTTTGATAAACAAATAAAAATTTTGAAATCAAAATGCAATATGAATCAAAGTAGCTATGACTATGTTTTTATATAAAAGAATAACATTTATACAAGGATTGACTTTTTCAACACCGGTGATATACCAGCAATCCTTGTTTGCAATTGGTTCTGCAAAGGTCATAAACATGGGCATTGGTTGCAAAGTTATTTTTTCATCACTGCCATAACTGTGAATGGTTGCTGTCTGAGGATCTTAGAATTTGGCAAACTCCAGATAAAACTTTTGCTAAGAATAGCATTATTTTACCTTTGGAAATACACTGAGGATATTTCAATTGTCCATCATTACATTGCACCAGCAATTCGGATTCTGAGACTAAGGGTGGCAAAACATATCCTGGTTTACATACAAATTCAATAAAACCGCCATGCATGAAGTACCACTCTTCTTCAAGCTTCCATTTCATTTCTAGGTTGTAATTGCCAGGAATTTCTTCCCTAGCTAAACATGGCTCTGTAAGACAAGATTTAACAATAATATATTAAGTTAGAAAATTATTGGTACTCAGTAATTTACCAAGTCACAAATCTAGTTGATTGTTGATATTGGGAGATGAGAAAGGAGAACATTCTTCATTTATGGTTAACAATGATTTTCTTTCTTTGATAGTCTCCTGGCCTAGTGAGTAAAGCCTTGTGGTGATCAACAGCACTATCAGAATCATGGTCCCCAGTATCAAAAAAACAACTGGTTAATCCTTTCATATATTTTTCACATTGCAGCAGCTCAGTCCATAACACAAAATGTATCATGGGCAGAGCATGACTATTGTTACCTATGTCTTATAAAATGGGGATAATGTCAATTGTGATAACCAAACGATACGTTCAAATACATGTTGAATGTTAACTATGCTGGTCAAGTGTTGTGTTTTAACCACACTTAGAGCAATCAGTTTTCAAACGGTTTTGGAGAAGAAATTTTTGGAGACAAGTTTTGGAATTGTTTGGAGAGAAACTACCATTATATTTTAAAAGAATAATTATCAGATTTATAGAAACCTCATGCTGCATATTTATTTAGGCTAGTTTGTAAATAAAAATTTCATAGAATAGTAATATACTATAGTGGTCTTTTAGTCTAATATTTTCCATCTGCAATATATAAATAGGATTAGCATCCAGAGATATACTGTTTTGTTTTGTTTTTTGTAATATCTTATTGATTTTTTTTTAATCACTTAATAATTGGTGAACAGTGTGTTGTCTGGGTTATATTTGTAAAACAATCACTAACAATTGATTTCTATAATCCATAATCCACATAATAGTTTTAGTTGATTTCCTCTTTTCCCAGAATATCCTCTTTTGCAAACATTAAGTTAATACAATTCTTATTGTTTTGATAGATAACAATTAAATATATAATTTTTCCCAATAGTCCTAAAAATAATAATTACATCAATATAATATTTCTTTTCTATCCAATCATTCTGGTTGCCTTATCATAGATCCTCTTATAGTCCTTATTTTAATTTGTTTCTCCCACCAAATTCTAGATATTCTTATTGGTTTAGATTTTCTCAAAAATTAATTACATTTAAGAATTTAACTCTATTTTTCCATATGAACCATCTCACACTTTTACATTTCTTAAGAAATAGATAAAACAGTAGAAAAAAGAAAGAAAAGCAAGAGTAAAGAAACATAAAAAATAACATACTACTTAAAATATATAACTGTCCTAAGCTAATATGTATTTATTTCCTAAATGTCTTATTCTTTTTAACCATAATTAAAAATATGTTTAATCTTTAAACATTCCATTTAATACATCTAGTCATCTAGTCTTTAACTCTTATTCAAAACATTTTATCCATTATAATTTTCTTAAATTCAGTCACATTTAAATATCCTTTATCTAAGTCATTTCAACTTTTTTATATTACTCATATCAAGAAAGAGAATAAAAAAGGGAAAAAAGCATACTATATTATATTTAGAGAATTCATCCCTCTTAGAATGATATATACATTCCAAAACTTTTCTATTTCTTTAACCATATTCAAACAAATGTTTCTTTTTTAAGTATTCTCTCTGGTAAGTCCCATCATCTATTTTCTTAGTTTCCACTTTAGTCTTTTTCTTTTGCCCAATGTCTTTCTTAATCAATGTATTTTGCTGAATCAAAAAGTTTTTCCGTATGTTCGTAAATGTTGCTATAGATATAAAAAGTAAATCATGAGAAGTGTCTTTGTGTGGGACTTCTGCCTTTCCATGTTTGTTGAAAATCTTTTTCTTTTTCTTTCTCTCTGCTTCTCTTATCATTTTCTTTCTCTCCGATGTTCCTGACATCTCTACAGTCCATTTTATCCAATCTGTTTTTTTGTCCTCAGATTTATTTTGTAGTCTTAAAGGATAAGGTTTTTTTCCCGATTCTTGTGAATTTTTTCCCACTAGGATTAAATCATGTTTCCTTGTTTTGTTAAGTTCCATCTTTAAGTCTCTATTCTCAATTCTATATCCATTTATCTGTTTTATCTGCTCCTTCTCTGTTGTTGTTTTCTGGGAATTTTTTTGTTGTAGAGTTAACTTGGAAATAGATTGATTTATATTTTCAAAGTTGTTTTGGATTTCTTTGTGGTTTAAAATCATTGTTGTTTGAATTAGTTGCAGTATACTATATATCTCCTCCTGTGAAATATTTATGTTTTCTTGATATGTTCTTTCTACATGTCTCTGATCCATGATAGCCAAGAATCTGAGTTTTCCTTTCTTTTCTCTGCAAATAGCTTTAGGGTCCCTTTAGATAGATATTTGTAATCCAAATAGTTCAAAAAAAAAATTTGTTTTCTGAAATTTATAATTTTATCTTTGTCTACAGCTGCTTTTTTGCCACAGCTGTTCTTTGTTGTTAAAGCTTTGAAGGTCACAGACACAGATTAGCTTTTCCCAGATTTTGCCAAGTCTGTCTAGAAGGCTTTCCCCAAATCGAACGGAATGGCCGCTGCTGTTCCAGAATCGCTGGAGCACCCTTCTTTCTTCGTCGCCTCTCTGGGGCAACTTAGACCCATTTAGGGTCCCCTGGCAGGGCGAAATTAGCCACAGTGCAGAGAATCCGCAAGCCCGCAACCGGTCGCTAAACCGGAAGTCCCCAGAGATATATTGTTGAAGCAGAATAATATAAGATATTATTTTATATAAAATAAAAAGATGATACATGTGGCCATATCAGGGATGAGAACTTTTAACATAGAGTTCTGAGCTCATTCATCATTCTTGGGGAAATGTCCACGATAACTAGTTTTCAATATTCCTGTAATACATAGAAATATCTAGAAATATTCCAGAAGATCTTGAATGAAAGCTGACAAATGTGCTAAGATTTAAAAATAGTAAGATCTGGCATTACATCATTCCTTTATTCAGGCTTTCATAGTATTCTTCAGTTTAACCATTTATATAATGTACAATATTTATTCTTCAAAGCTTACCTAAACAAGTTGGTGGCTCAGTCCAAGCTCCATGGATACAATGAACTGTACTGGATCCTTTCATTATATGTAAAGGATGACATGCATATTCCACTAAAGATCCAGGACTGTAACTTGCCAATTGACCAATATCATTAATAGTAATACTATTTTTAACTATAGGGGGCGAATTGCAGTTCCCACCAGTTTCTACAGTCCGATAATCTTCTGTGGTTGATGCCCTGCCCACATCTGAGAAATAAAAATGATGGAAACAAAAGTACAAGAACTACAATCTAGTGATGCTAAACTATACTTAATCACAATTATTACATACAGTAAATAGGATTTCAATCCTCTTGCATTTTTAAGTTACACATTTGCCTTTTCTCTTTCTCAACACGTTGGCATTAAGAGAGCCAAAGTCATAGCTAGGAAAATTCAGGACTCAGCAAAAGGATGTGCTTGGTACTAATCAATTTCCTACTGCCTCTCTGACTTAGAAAAGGGACAGCTTTTAGTTCTGAGAATAAAGATATTCTTACAGATATAATATGATTTAAATCTCTTGGACAGAACTAGCTATCCAGAATGTCTGATATTTAAAATACTCATTTTTGGATGACTAAATAGCCCTGAATGCGTATCACATTTATATTTGCAGAGAAAATACACAACATAGGCATTACATTATATACTAAACTTCCATCTTCCATTATATAATTATTTAACACTAATATTTAGAGTCATACCTATGCATTTGGGAAGTGAAGTCCATTTCCCATTCTCACATTGGATTTCTCCCATTCCATTAAGCTGGAATGAATGCTCACACTGATAATGTATTATGTCTCCCTGACGGTAGGTTCTTAAATTGGTTAGCAATTTGGTATTTGGGGGCTGAGGTGGGGGAGGGCATTTGTTTCTTCTTTCTGTAATCAGAATAATAAACAATAAACAATAGCAAAATACCATTTTATTTTAGTAAAAGCTTTACAGTACACTCTTTCAAAAAAGCCATATCCAAAGAAATCTTGGACTAAAACAGACACAAAACATCATTAATTTTTACTAAAAAAAATCAAGTACATTGCACTTACTACACTTTTCAAAGATAATAAGTGAAGTGAAATCAAAATAACCTTCACAGGCCTCCAGGTAACCAAAATGTGAAACACACCTACTTGGAAAAAATAATTATAAAAATAAACATACTACATATTAAAAAATGAGCATTCGGCTTATGTTCCTCAGTTAACGATGCAGTATAATTTTTCCTTCCTAACTATTTCTGCAACTTATTTAAAGCAAATTACATAATCGGGGATTTTGATGAAGCATAGGAAACAGGAATATATTGTATAATGAAAATATTAATGAAGGTTGTTTTACCGAAATTGAGGGTCATGTATGCCTGATAATTTTAATTCTATGGTCAAAGCTTAACTCTTGTCCAATGATCCCTGTTGCTCTAACAACTTCTACTCTATCTTCAAAGTTTTAGCTATTTTGGGGCTATGCCCCTCAAGCAGCAAGTCCTGACTGATAATGGCAAAATGACCTACTCTTTAAACTCTGGATTCTTAATTCAGTTTTGAAGCACGCCAAGTATCTTTCCTGCCTGACTATTCTCAAACTTGATTAACATCTGCTCTGTTGGAAGGCAAATTTAATAGGACCTCCTATGAGGAGTGCATTCACCTGTTTGAACTTTAAATATGGTATGGGACTGAGTTGTTCGAGAGACTGCCTCTCCCCAATCACATCTACCCATCCCATCAGGTCTGGCGAGAGTGGTATGTTGCAGGTCCTATCCATAAAAGAAGTTCATCTCACGATGAGCTTCATTCTTTTCTGCTGTGGCACCCACCGTGTGAAAGGTCATTCTCCCCTAAGATTGGCCCTGACCTTGCTGACTTTACTCAAAGGCCTGAAAACAGAGCTTTACTATCTGGCTGTGGGAATCCAGGAATGTTGGCATGGAGTCTACAAAGTGTCTCTGTTGCTAGGAAAATTAAGTGAACTGTCCTGCAGATAGATTTCTAAATGATTTTCAGTTTCTTTTATTGTCTGTAATAGATTTTTATTAGGCTTTTTTGCTGTTGTTGTTATTTAGTATGCCAGAGTCATATTTGTGAGATGAGCAATTATACAAACAAAATTATAGGGATCTATGAGTAGTATAAAAGCAGTACCTTCACATATTGGAAATTGTGGATACCAGCCAAAGTAATAACACTGAATTAACTCAGATCCTCTTAAAGTATAACCTTCCAAACAGATAATCTGAATTACATCTCCTTCTTCATAATTGCCTTTCTTGGGATAGACTTTTCCATGCTCAATAGGATTTGGAGATGAACACTCTAACTCTAAGAAGCAAGGCAAAATAAGAATGAACATGCATAAGTGACCTATTTTTCAGGGTTGACAGGTACCAGCTAGTTGGAATGTAGTCTTCTTGGCCTAAAGCAAAGTCTTGTAAATTAACTTACTTGTACATTTGGGAACAAGAGACCACCCTTGAATCTGACATAGTGCTTCTTCTGTTGTGTTTCCTCCAGCTGTAACATATCCATCCATGCATTCATATTTGAGCTTGTCATGCACACTGAACACTCTCTGCAGTGTATGATAGTGACCATACAACAAATCTGGAACTAAGCAAGTCCCTGAAAACAAATGGTAGAAAAACCAAACAGGCATTGAAAAAAGGGAAGAGGAAAAATAGGATGTACAGAAAACAATACAGTATAAGGATATCATATTATTTGTTGCTGATGATATTTTATAATTCACTGACACTTTAAGTTATCTGGAGGGAAGCCTAAATTTGGAAGTAATGAGTTAACCATAAATTAAGTCAGGTATAGCATAGTCAAAATAACTCAAAACACTTTCCCCCCCAAATTAATTGACTTCAGTTGGTCAATTAAAGATCAGATTTAATTCTATTGGTCTCTTGGGTTATTGACAAGTTCTACACAGGTAACTCCAAGCCTGGACAGAACTGCATCCTCAATCTTTGCAAGACTTTTTATCTTGGGGAAGATGGGTGTTAAAGGATGAAAAGTTGTAAAACTTTCAGGTAGTGATAAAAGCAGGAAATTAGATGAATTAACATTTGGGAGGGGGAGGAACGGAGAGGAGGGAAGAGGAGGGGAGGGGGGGAGAGGAAAGAAGGAAGGAAGGAAGGATTTCCCTCCTTACTGCCAACTTCCCACAAGGAAACTCAATGTAGCAAATTGGAGGACTCTTCCAGTGTCACTGGTTATTTTGTCTACCTTTGGTCATTCAGGTTTTTTTTTTTAAGGAAATATCTTTGAAACAATGACCCAATGGGTCACAGGTTGTTTAGTATTACCGAAAGGTTTTTTAGTTGCTTCCATACACTCTGGCTGAACTGACCATCCATCTTGAAGACATTGTATACTTGCATTCCTCTTGCCTCCTGGAGTTTCATAGCCTGAATGGCAACTATATTTTAAGTTTTCCCAGATGTCGTAGGATAATTTTGTATCAGAAAAAATACCATTATCCAAAGTAGGTTGGATGCATTTCTCTTTAGCGTGTTAAAGGAAAAGATGAGAAAAATGTTATATTTTTTTCTTTGTTCATAAAACCTGAACTCTTACATAGCAAGAATTATCTTATAGAAAGGACCTCAAGTCACTTAACCAAATTCCATACATCAAGAAGCCATGTTAATAACTTGAGAAATCTACAGATAATCCTCACTTAAATTACTGGACACTTAACAATTATTCAATGTTACAACAAATTCCCCTAAAAGTACTTATGGCCGATCCTGCCATGTGATCACATTTCAGGTGCTTGGCAACTAGCTTGCATTTGCAATTAGTTGTAGCATCCCACTGACACATGATGGCAATTTTGAACTTTTTTTTGTCAGTTATTGAACTATCAAATTGTATATACAGATTGTTCATCCTAGCTAAACTTTATATATAAATTATTATTTTTTCTTATAATATGAAGAATACTGCAACATTTATTTTCTACCAGACTAGAAAGATAAGGATATGGACTTACTGTAACATTTGGGGACTGGTGTCCAGCCTTCATTGGTGCAGTTTACCCTTCCATTTTGACTTCCAGTTTCAGTTGAATACCCAGCCAAGCAGGTATATGAGAGTTTTTCGCCTCTCTTCATTGGAAAATAATAATTTTTAAAACTATAATAATATAGTGCAATCCTTCCATTTTCTATATTGGGGAAGTCACAAGCTTTGTCTAAAAGAAATGTATTAATATTCAAGTAGGAAGAAATGAAAAATATACCATTCAAACCACTTCATTTCAACCAAGGGCAATAGGTAAATGGGGAAAAATAACGGAACTCATTTCTTTAAAATACGTTATCAGTGACTATGCTCAGAAGAATCCAGTTTCTACTTCATGACTCAAGTTTTGACAATAAAAACCTCCTATACATGTAGGTTTGCTCACTTTACAAGACCTAGACATTCTGGAAAGTGAAGTTGTCAAAGGGATGTTAGAACCTACTGATTAAATACCAGTCCTTTTAAAAAACTTACAAAACAATGCAGTTAAAATGCATGGGTTTGTATATGAGACTTATTGTATTATTGTATTATCTGTTATATCCAGATAAACATGACCTTCCATTTATAATGTTTCCCTCCCACACACACACAAAACCTAGTTAATATTAAATTGTTATTCAAAATCTTTTGATTTCTAGCACAACTTTCAGCCTTTTGTTATGCATGCAATCATAGATTTTTACATATATTCTTCTTAAAAATAAAGACATAATCAAAAGGGGATGATACACAAGTCATTTTGAACCTAGTATATCAGTATTAATTGCCTTACAATTGTTGAAAAAATAGTGATACTTTAACCACAACATACATATATTTGATTTTTACCTTCAGCAAGAAGTTTTCTTATTGCAGCAAACAATAGAAATGAAAACATCCACCTTTTATACCCCATCGTGAGTGCTTCCTGGCAAGTTTGTATTATCCCAGTTTTGCTACTCCATTTCTGAAGGCAGTTCAGTTAATAATTTATAGGAGAACATGACAGACAGGAAGGAAGATTTCAGAAGATAAACTGAAAGATTATTTCTTAAACAGCTACTCAATCTAGATAGTGACTGTTTGAGGGAAAAATACCTCAGACTCAATCTTAATTAACTCACTTTAATCAAGCTGGGAAATTCCTATTATAGTTTCTTCTGTACTTACTACCAGACTGGCATAAAATACTTTACTGAAATCCATATCATTTTTACTTTTTTGGCTTTGCCAGCTATATGAAGTCTGATAGGTAAAAATGTTCTTCTTTTCACTATGAAACTTTATTCCCCAAATAGAATTATGTATATTTACATCTAAGTTGTAAGAAGGCAATATCTCCTTTAGGAATTTCACAATATACCACTCCAAGTTCTACAAATGTAACATTAAAAGGCTGGGGAAAATATTTAATTGCTAATTCATAATTTAGTAGATTCATCAGATTGATTCAAATGTGAAAAAAACCTGCAATGCTTATGTCATTTGTTAAAAGGTCTTTCATATGACTGAAGTTAGGCCTAAGCTGGGTTTTTAAATACCTATACGTAATAATCTGCACTTTGTTAAACAGTATCTCCACAACACTGAAGTGTTTCGTGCCTTAATAATCTCACATTTGAATTATTTTAATCCACTATATATAAGGCTGTCATTATAAGTGGCATACAAGCTTTAACCAGTGCAGGATGTGATTGCTAGACTGTTAAACTGGAAACTAAACAGGACTACATAGCACTATTCCTAAAAATACTATACTGTGGTACAAGTTCACTGTAAGCATTGACAATCAATTACCTCTTAAATGATTTAGGATTTATGAATGTAAAGTAAAATAAACTGGGCTGGACTTGTTCATAATCTCACACAGTTCAACATTTACCGCAGTTAAAACATTTTAAACATGGCTTCCGGTTTGCGATTGGAGCACCAGTGGACGCGGGGGGAGCGCTCTCTCCGCCATCCACTTTTTCTTCGTCAGACGACCCTGAAAAGGGTCGAAAGTTGCCCTGGAGGAGCGATGACCGCGAGGAGGACCCTCGACAGAACACGGAAGGGTGGCAGCCCTTCCGTTTGATCCGAGGCAGCTCCTTTGGACCGACAGAGAAAAGATCGGCCATCAACATGGCCAATCACTAAGCCGCACCAGTCGAAAGCCAAAATTACCACTAAGCACAACGAAAGCACCGCGGAGGAATTGGGTGAGACCTTACCTTACCTTTCTTGTATCCCAACTACCTTCCTGTAAAAGCCTCTTGAAATTTCTTTTCCCCTCTTTAACATCGCAGCGTCTGCCTGGGAAAATAAAGCTTTGAAAAGAAAAGAAAAGAAAAGAACAACTAAACTAAACAACTAAATAACTGGACTTGCACTTTTTGGATATTTGGGGTCACAAAAAGTTCCTATTTCTACAAGGACCTATTACCTTATCCACTTTTTAAGTTGGAAAAAAAATTAAACTGGATAAAAGCCTAATTTGAGTTTGGAAAAAGACTTTACATGCTATCGGGGACATCTTGTGGCAAAACCTGGTATAGCAAGTGAATTTTTTTTGTTGACTGTGAGACCTGTCTACAGCCCAGATTTGTCCTTGGTACTATCTAAAAAAGATAAGAATTTGAAACAGCTGGGTGGTAAAAACAACTTTTAGGAATAGTGGAGGTGGACATTCACTGACTTCTATCAAAAACAGCCTCCACTAAAGGACTATCTGTAAACACCATAGAAATGGAGGAACACTATCCACAACTTGACTATAACTTATAACCTGAAAAAATCCTTGAAGCTACTGAGCTAATGAATTCCAGACTGAAAGACAAAGGTGCCACCCTAAATTTACAAAATGAAGCCCAGAACTTAACTGATGAACCTACAATTCAAAAAGCAACAGAAGAGCACCAATTACAATCTATTGAGAACTTTGATAATCAAACCTTGATTTCAACTAAAAAATCTGCAATTCAAAAAGCAGCAGAAACTGAAGAAAGCAACACTAAGATGGAAGATGCTGAAGATCAACAAGTACAGCATATTGAGAACCTAGACAACCAAACAACAATCACAGCAATGGACATGACTTCTTACTTAAGCCAGATGAAACCGGAAGAAGACCAGACTGAACTGATGACAAATATACTAAACCAAACATGGATATTTGAACTATTAGGCCAACAATTCAATGATTACAAAGGGGCCAGTTCCTTTGAAAAATTGATAACTGGATGGTCTCCCTTGATTCAAATAACATGTNAACAACAATCACAGCAATGGACATGACTTCTTACTTAAGCCAGATGAAACCGGAAGAAGACCAGACTGAACTGATGACAAATATACTAAACCAAACATGGATATTTGAACTATTAGGCCAACAATTCAATGATTACAAAGGGGCCAGTTCCTTTGAAAAATTGATAACTGGATGGTCTCCCTTGATTCAAATAACATGTGTGGGAATGAAGGGATATCCACCTGAGGATTTAAAGGCAATGTATTAATTTGAATGTGATTATAATAATCAAGAGAAATAGAGAGGAAATTTTTGATGATGCAACCTGAGATATGTACGAAAGATATTGTTATTGGACTATTGATTACCCAATCACCACGCTGCTTCCTTAATATTTGGATTTCTGTAAAACTGGAAAATTAATAAAACTTGTTTAAAAAAAATTTTTAAAACATGTTTAGTAGAACTTTTTCCAGTTATAGAACTCTTATGAAGGGATGTTGGTTGCTTCCTCCACACTCACATATAAAAAAATATTAAGTAAAATCATGCATATTTACCAAGACAATTGGAGATAAGAATAACTTTTAGATTACCTACTTTGCTTCTTTTAAAATGAAATTTGCATTATTTTTTGTATTCATGATTGAATGTTGGTTTTATTGCAATAGCCTTATTAATGTTTTTTATTCTTCTGTTGTAAACTATTTTGGGCTCTGCCAGGATGAAGAAAATAAATAATAGGTCAGATCCTTAGGCTGCTGCATTTTATTGAAAGAAAGCCTTGCAATCAACTATTAAAAAAATAAAAATAGAAGTTTTTACTAAAAGGCTTGCTAGCCATACTCATTGATGGACAGTACTACCATCAAACAGGCAAACACATTTAAACATGTAGGAATTACTTTTAATTCTTCTGTGATTTGAAGGAAAATCAAAAGCTTATTTAAAGTCAAATTCTTTAGGAAAGGATTCTACCAACTTCTGTGTATCAAAGACAAGCCTTACAGGGAAATCTGCAGAATTCTTGTGCCTTTTTCTCTCATTTGAGGGAAGCAATAAGCTACCTGCCACTTCCTGTTTGGGCAATAGGACCAATTTCCATCTTCTCTCATGTTAATAATGAATAAATCACATATCAGGCTGTTTAGATGTGATAATCACGTGTGTGTTTGTGTGTGTATTAAAAACAGTAAAAACCAAAGCAACTGATACAATTAAAAGGCCTCAATAAACAAATCTTTTGAGTGAATTATGGGGTATGGGGTTTATTTAAACTCCAGTTGTTCTACAATATGGGCTCAGCCACATAAAAATATGTAGGCATCAAATACAGGTAATTGAATTACACTTCACTTAGCAACATAGCCCCACCAGTACTTACAACAGTCCCGAGATTACGAATGTTGCAGCACCACAGCAGTCATTCACCCTTACAAATGACCAGAGGCACTGCAACATTTGCCCTGCCCTACCGGATCCCCACAGGCATTGGGCCTATGGACTCACCTTGCAAAGTAGATTAGTGAACTGTCTCCTCTCTGCTGCAGTTTCTTTGCCTGCTTCATTATTTCAGGCCTTTGGTGCATTCGCAGAGAATAGAGGCCTAAAGTACCGCAAGATCAGTAGCGCGAGATTTTGTGCTACTGATCTTGTGTAATCTTGCACTGCTTTAGGCCTCTGTTCTCTTCAAATTGAGACCTGTACGAGATCTGGGGCAAAAATAAACAGAGGGAAGGCTTCAGTGCAGTTAGATTGTATCCCTGTAGGCTCCAGTCATCTTTGCAAAAAGCCTTTGCCATCAAGAATGAAGCCTGGGAGGGGCCAGTATGTCCCTCCTGGGCTCCGTTTTTGCCAGCAAAAGCTTTTTGCAAAGGCTTGCCGAAGTGTTTGCAAGCCAATAGGATTCTTTGAGGCAGCACAATTTTGCTGCCCCAAAGGCTCCTGTCAGTGCGCAAACGTTTTGTGCACCAAGACTGGAAGCTTCGGCGGGCCATGATCTTGCGTGGCAGAAGCTGGAGAGGAGACACCTCGCTAAATCTTTGCAAGGTGATCTAGCGTGGCAAAATGGGGCCACTGGTCTTAAGCAGGTGGCCATTTCATCCCTAGGCCCCCCCATGGCCTTCCCCACCCTGAGATACCTCATGTGCACTTAACCCGCGCATTTGATTAGCGAATGCGTGGGCAAACACAGGGAGTTTTTACATTCATTTTACATGATTCACTCCAACAAATACTCGGATTATGAATGTAATTGGCAGGCTCCATTACATTTGTAACTCGAGGACTACCTGTGTATCAGCAGAACAACATACAAAAGATGACAATAAAACTGCTAATTGAAGAGTGTGAGATGAACTGAATATGAATAAACAATCTTGCAACTACTGGTAGTTTTTTTCATGTTGATGTTTCCATTTAGTAGTCATATTTTGTGAAAGAACTTCTCAGGAAGTAACAAATAGGAAAAGCAAAAATATAAGAATTCTATGGATAAGAAAGCTACTTTCCTTTTTTAAAATAGTTTTATTAGTTTATGTTATAGCATACAAAAAAATACAAAAGCAAATAGTAGGAAAAATAGGGAGGGGGAAAGGGAAAAGAAAAGTGAGAAAAAAAAGAAAAGGATTGACTTCTGATTCTCTTTGGTTCCATAGAATAAGGCATTAACATCAAGTCTTAATTTTTTTACTTTTACATAATAGTTTAAACTAGCCATTTCTATCTAATTGGTAAAACCCAAAATCAAAGTTTCATTTTTTTCCACCTCAAGCACGAAGTCCAGAAGCAGTTTCCAAGTAGCAATAAAAGTATTTGTATTTTTGTCTTTGATCAAAGCAGTCAATTTAGCCAACTCTGCTAACTCCATCAACTTTTGCATCCATTTGTCCATTGTCGGGATCAAAAAGAAAAGCTACTTTCCATTCGTAAACCAGAAAATAATTTTATTAAGTAAAAACAAAATGTAAAAAAATATTTTTAATGTGTCACAAGGAAAAAATATTCAATATAAGGGAAGTAATTCTATGAGAACTTTTTAAGTTAGCTTAAAATATTATTTTCTGGTGTTGTCTTTCAATAATCCTGTTCAGTCCTTTAGAATGCAATTTCCCATAGAACAACGCTCAGCCTTAAACAAGTTTTACATGCTGATTTTATGCTATTAAGCTGTATTTGTTTCAAATTTCTCTCTAAAGCAAAAGATATACACAATACATTAACTAACAACCTTAGTTTTTCAGTTTAATTGTATAAAATAATCTTATTATATTGTACACAGTAGCTCTAAATTATATAAAAGTAACATTTGAGATTTTATTAATTCATCAGATAAATATCAATAAGAAGTTTAGTTTAACTGACAGTTGAGTTCCAACAGTGATAAACAAGCTTTATAAAACAGCTGCATAACGTGTACATAGATACAAGAAGTCCAGTCCATTTTTTTCTGAAACTGTCATAATTATAAACTCTTTCATGTTTTAATTGCAAGAAATTCCAAGTGTGTTCATTACCATCTCAATGGCTTCCAATGGATCAACAATCTCTCTTATATTGTCTTTCCTTAAATCCCAATCTGGCCTCTGCCTACAAGATGAAAAAGAAATCCATAAAAATAAAAGTATAATTTGAAATAGAAAATTAAAAGTTACAACAATTTAGACTTACCTTGAAATTATTTTTACTTTTACAGGAATGGAGCTCTGTCCATTTATGTATGCATCTAATTTTTGTTTGGCAAGCATTCTTTGGCCATCCATTTGATGTTTACGAGCTGTAAGTTTAAATAATCTCCGAAGGCTAGCAACTACTTTATGATTGTTTCGAATCTCCTAAAAAAATAAGCAACTATTATTAAAATATAGTATTTGTTCAATGAAACCTCACAACTGTATATCTTTGAAAATCCTTTCAAATTTTCAATTGGACCAATTTGATGTTCTTTCTATCTCAGTATTCCTCATTTACACCAAGTACTTCATTTTAAAGCTAGTCTCAGGCTATACCAGGGATAGGCAACCTTGGCTTGGCTGGCTCAGGAATTCTGGGAGTTGAAGTCCACGAGTCATAAAAGAGCCAAGGTTGCCTACCCCTGGGCTATACCATACAAAATTCAGGATTCACTCTACAGAAAAAGACAAATTCAAACACTTAAAATAAGACATATTTTGCTAAAACATATAATTGTATAGAATAGGAAGAGCTAGTAATTTTTCAAAGTAGTATGGTTACCAATTATGAATAGTTTGAACTAAGTTCTACTTTTAAAGACTGCTAAATGTTTGGGATCCAGTCAACCTGATTTATAATCTATATCAGTGATGGCGAACCTTTTAGAGACCGAGCGCCCAAAAACTGGCCCCAACCCTGCTCCGCCTGCCCACAAGGCCACTCACCGCCTCCAGGGCCTGCCACAGATCACCCAGCAGGGCCATGGTGGCCACGCCCTCTGCCCGCACCCTGCA
Source organism: Protobothrops mucrosquamatus (assembly GCF_001527695.2). Taxonomy (NCBI): domain Eukaryota; kingdom Metazoa; phylum Chordata; class Lepidosauria; order Squamata; family Viperidae; genus Protobothrops; species Protobothrops mucrosquamatus. Next base: position 91,077 of record NW_015387556.1, read on the forward strand.
GCATCAACTGTGCGCGATGGGGCGTGAGGACAGAGTCTTGTCTACGCTGCCTGGCTGCCATGTGCTTGGCTGCACTGCTCCGCGTGGGCCACGCTCGGGGGCGACTCTCCTCCAGGGGGGTTGCTGTGAGGGGGTCGCGGGGGGAGGCAAGGCTGGGGCAACGGCACAGAGAGAGCTCCGAGTGCTGCCTCTGGCACCCATGCCATAGGTTCACCACCACTGATCTATATACTAAAAGGCAAACATCAGTAGAAATTGTCTACTTTCAAATATATACCCCAAAGAAGCAAATTCCTATCTTCCTTAGCATATTTAAAATTTGTCAGCTTAGCTAAGAGAAGCAAATCCCATTTTAGAATCTAATATCCAAGACTTGCCTTTAACTATATAGTAGTCCATATTTAGTGGCTTGAACAGTTACAGTCATGATGAAAAAATAGCTTTGCAAGTAGCCCTCACATTTACAACCTTCATAGGTTTGAAAGCAAAGGAAAGCTGAAGTAAGACCATAAGCAGTCACTTATCAGCTGCTTCATTTAACAACCAAGTTGCAAATTCCAATTGTAATTGCTAAATGAGGATTATCTGTATTTAAGATGAGTCAGCGGCATCCTATATAAAACCATTATATATAAGCAAGTGTTAGTTGGCCATATATATATATATATGAAATAATAGCATAGTGAACTTCTTACATTATTTTGGCAACTCAGAAAATACATTTTAGTTTAAAACAACCAATTTTAGTAGGAGAGCAAGTAGAAATATTTGCTCACTATTTCATTCTAAAATACTGTTATGTCTATTTTAAAAAACCTCCAGCAACTGCACTGCTACCTCCAAGTACTAGTTTCTACATCTGAACCCCAAAACTAGTCCTAGCTATTTTTTTGGCATGCAGGCCCAACCAAGAAAAAGAATTTGCATTCCAATTTTTGAATATATTTATATTTCAATATATATTTTGGCAACTCTTACATAATGAAGACACAAAAAGTTAACAAATAAAACTTACAGAAGCTCTTCTTGCGTCCTTTGAGAGATGAGCAAATAAGCAACATGTCTTGGTAAAAATACTACCACTTTTTTCTGAAGTTTTGTCCCCAGCTTTTTCCCGGTACATCTGAAGTAAATCCAACAATGTTCCTACTGAATTTTCCACCGAATAAACAGCATCAGTAGTCCTTTCATACTAAATAGATGAAAAGAGTTGTAAGTTAATTCTCAAAAATCCTAGGATTGTTCATCATTTGTGAAATCCTTATTGGAACTGTAGAATGACAAATACATGCCAATGATTTACAGCATCAATACATAGGTACAAATAAACTCATTCTTGTCTACTTGTTAGTAAATGTGAATAATATAAGCAGAATAAACTAACTTTATTTTAGCAAATATCTTAATTCTACATTAAAATATTGTACTTAGGCAGGACAATGACTATTATAATAGAATTGATTATAACTTATGAATTGAGGGGAGAGATGTCTTCTTTTACTAGCAAAAATAAGACCTTGCTCTCCCCAACCTCTATGACATATAAATGTCTTACTACTTAAATGTTTTGAAAATCAACCTGAAGATTTTTTTTATTGCCTAATGAAATTCAATTTTTTTTCTAATGCCTAACCAGGGCTTTCTTTTCTTAACTTTCTCTCAAAATACAGTTTTTCCAAACCATATCTTGCCAGTATAGGAAACTGCAACAGTGCTTCTAGATGGTACTTTTTCATCATCTGCAAATATATATTTTTTCCAAATATAATACTGAATTCAAAGCTCACTAAAGGTACATTATCACAAATTATTTCATAAGCAGTTCCAGTAGCTATGTGGGACTAACTAATATGCTTAGTCCTTAATTTAAAATTTACTTTCCCTATTATTATTTTTTGTAATGAAGTGTTTTGTTCAACTATTTTTTGATTATTTGGCAGACTGATATAAGCTACAAGAACAATGAATATTTTTTTTGCAATATGAATCATAGCACATAACACTAATCAGACTGATATTTTTTTTGAAAACCAATATCACTGGTGCTTTTCACATGAATTATTTGGCCCTGCGGCTTATAACTGCATTAAATTAAACTTGAAATAGACTTCAATAGTGTAAATGAGTTTAGCTCTCATTTGCAATATAACTTGAAATTTAAATTCTGGCACTTATTAAAAATGAGAAAATAATAACCGTTGTAAACTTTATATAACAAACTTACAAAAAAATAAAAAACAGCTTAATTTCAACAAACATGAAAATATATAAATACCTTTGATAAATTAAGCAAGACTTGGACAGAATATTTAATAACATCCATGCTAGGGACACTTCTATTGCAGCTCCGTATCAAAGTAAAAATAGTGCAGACTGCTTTACTTTGGGCCATATTTTCACAGCAAACAGGAGACAATCTAGTTACAACCTCTGACAAGAGGAAAAACAGGAAAAATATTAACATCTTTTCAAACTAATACCTAAATATATTGTAGAAAGAAATATAATTTTAATGACCAATCCATTCCTCATACAACTGGGACAACAGAAGAATTGATTGTAT